>NW_027168050.1:0-72398 GCF_040954835.1 Lepisosteus oculatus | reverse complement strand
CTGAGTGTGTGGGCTCTTCTGAGCCTTACTGTTACAAGTAGATTCAGTTGCCTGAAAAAACGCGTTTATTTCGGGCTGAAAAACACGTTTTGAAAAGTGTGATGTTACTGCCCCATAACTTACATGGGGTTGTCCAAACTTGCAGAAACATGTTTATTTCTGCTGAAAAACACGTTTTGACACTTTCTGTACACTGGGGTTAAGGGCTGAGTGTGTGGGCTCTTCTGAGCCTTGCTGTTACAAGGAGATTCAGTTGTCTGAAAAAACGCGTTTATTTCGGGCTTAAAAACACGTTTTGAAAAGTGTTCTGTTACTGCCCCATAACTTACATGGGGTTGACCAAACTTGCAGAAACATGTTTATTTCTGCTGAAAAACACGTTTGACACTTTCTGTACACTGGGGTTAAGGGCTGAGTGTGTGGGCTCTTCTGAGCCTTGCTGTTACAAGGAGATTCAGTTGTCTGAAAAAACGCGTTTATTTCGGGCTGAAAAACACGTTTTGAAAAGTGTGATGTTACTGCCCCATAACTTACATGGGGTTGACCAAACTTGCAGAAACATGTTTATTTCTGCTGAAAAACACGTTTTGACCCTTTCTGCACACTGGGGTTAAGGGCTGAGTGTGTGGGCTCTTCTGAGCCTTGCTGTTACAAGTAGATTCAGTTGCCTGAAAAAACGCGTTTATTTCGGGCTGAAAAACACGTTTTGAAAAGTGTGATGTTACTGCCCCATAACTTACATGGGGTTTACCAAACTTGCAGAAACATGTTTATTTCTGCTGAGAAACACGTTTTGACACTTTCTGTACACTGGGGTTAAGGGCTGAGTGTGTGGGCTCTTCTGAGCCTTGCTGTTACAAGGAGATTCAGTTGTCTGAAAAAACGCGTTTATTTCGGGCTGAAAAACACGTTTTGAAAAGTGTGATGTTACTGCCCCATAACTTACATGGGGTTGACCAAACTTGCAGAAACATGTTTATTTCTGCTGAAAAACACGTTTTGACACTTTCTGTACACTGGGGTTAAGGGCTGAGTGTGTGGGCTCTTCTGAGCCTTGCTGTTACAAGGAGATTCAGTTGTCTGAAAAAACGCGTTTATTTCGGGCTGAAAAACACGTTTTGAAAAGTGTGATGTTACTGCCCCATAACATGACATGGGGTTGACCAAACTTGCAGAAACATGTTTATTTCTGCTGAAAAACACGTTTTGACCCTTTCTGCACACTGGGGTTAAGGGCTGAGTGTGTGGGCTCTTCTGAGCCTTGCTGTTACAAGGAGATTCAGTTGTCTGAAAAAACGCGTTTATTTTGGGCTGAAAAACACGTTTTGAAAAGTGTGATGTTACTGCCCCATAACTTACATGGGGTTGACCAAACTTGCAGAAACATGTTTATTTCTGCTGAAAAACACGTTTGACACTTTCTGTACACTGGGGTTAAGGGCTGAGTGTGTGGGCTCTTCTGAGCCTTGCTGTTACAAGGAGATTCAGTTGTCTGAAAAAACGCGTTTATTTCGGGCTGAAAAACACGTTTTTGAAAAGTGTGATGTTACTGCCCCATAACTTACATGGGGTTGACCAAACTTGCAGAAACATGTTTATTTCTGCTGAAAAACACGTTTTGACCCTTTCTGCACACTGGGGTTAAGGGCTGAGTGTGTGGGCTCTTCTGAGCCTTGCTGTTACAAGTAGATTCAGTTGTCTGAAAAAACGCGTTTATTTCGGGCTGAAAAACACGTTTTGAAAAGTGTGATGTTACTGCCCCATAACTTACATGGGGTTGACCAAACTTGCAGAAACATGTTTATTTCTGCTGAAAAACACGTTTTGACACTTTCTGTACACTGGGGTTAAGGGCTGAGTGTGTGGGCTCTTCTGAGCCTTGCTGTTACAAGGAGATTCAGTTGTCTGAAAAAACGCGTTTATTTCGGGCTGAAAAACTCGTTTTGAAAAGTGTGATGTTACTGCCCCATAACTTACATGGGGTTGACCAAACTTGCAGAAACATGTTTATTTCTGCTGAAAAACACGTTTTGCCCTTTCTGCACACTGGGGTTAAGGGCTGAGTGTGTGGGCTCTTCTGAGCCTTGCTGTTAAAAGTAGATTCAGTTGCCTGAAAAAACGCGTTTATTTCGGGCTGAAAAACACGTTTTGAAAAGTGTTCTGTTACTGCCCCATAACTTACATGGGGTTGACCAAACTTGCAGAAACATGTTTATTTCTGCTGAAAAACACGTTTTGACACTTTCTGTACACTGGGGTTAAGGGCTGAGTGTGTGGGCTCTTCTGAGCCTTGCTGTTACAAGGAGATTCAGTTGTCTGAAAAAACGCGTTTATTTCGGGCTGAAAAACACGTTTTGAAAAGTGTGATGTTACTGCCCCATAACTTACATGGGGTTGACCAAACTTGCAGAAACATGTTTATTTCTGCTGAAAAACACGTTTTGACACTTTCTGTACACTGGGGTTAAGGGCTGAGTGTGTGGGCTCTTCTGAGCCTTGCTGTTACAAGGAGATTCAGTTGTCTGAAAAAACGCGTTTATTTCGGGCTTAAAAACACGTTTTGAAAAGTGTTCTGTTACTGCCCCATAACTTACATGGGGTTGACCAAACTTGCAGAAACATGTTTATTTCTGCTGAAAAACACGTTTTGACACTTTCTGTACACTGGGGTTAAGGGCTGAGTGTGTGGGCTCTTCTGAGCCTTGCTGTTACAAGGAGATTCAGTTGTCTGAAAAAACGCGTTTATTTCGGGCTGAAAAACACGTTTTGAAAAGTGTGATGTTACTGCCCCATAACTTACATGGGGTTGACCAAACTTGCAGAAACATGTTTATTTCTGCTGAAAAACACGTTTTGACCCTTTCTGCACACTGGGGTTAAGGGCTGAGTGTGTGGGCTCTTCTGAGCCTTGCTGTTACAAGTAGATTCAGTTGCCTGAAAAAACGCGTTTATTTCGGGCTGAAAAACACGTTTTGAAAAGTGTGATGTTACTGCCCCATAACTTACATGGGGTTGACCAAACTTGCAGAAACATGTTTATTTCTGCTGAAAAACACGTTTTGACACTTTCTGTACACTGGGGTTAAGGGCTGAGTGTGTGGGCTCTTCTGAGCCTTGCTGTTACAAGGAGATTCAGTTGTCTGAAAAAACGCGTTTATTTCGGGCTGAAAAACACGTTTTGAAAAGTGTGATGTTACTGCCCCATAACTTACATGGGGTTGACCAAACTTGCAGAAACATGTTTATTTCTGCTGAAAAACACGTTTTGACACTTTCTGTACACTGGGGTTAAGGGCTGAGTGTGTGGGCTCTTCTGAGCCTTGCTGTTACAAGGAGATTCAGTTGTCTGAAAAAACGCGTTTATTTCGGGCTGAAAAACACGTTTTGAAAAGTGTTCTGTTACTGCCCCATAACTTACATGGGGTTGACCAAACTTGCAGAAACATGTTTATTTCTGCTGAAAAACACGTTTTGACACATTCTGTACACTGGGGTTAAGGGCTGAGTGTGTGGGCTCTTCTGAGCCTTGCTGTTACAAGTAGATTCAGTTGCCTGAAAAAACGCGTTTATTTCGGGCTGAAAAACACGTTTTGAAAAGTGTGATAATACTGCCCCATAACTTACATGGGGTTGACCAAACTTGCAGAAACATGTTTATTTCTGCTGAAAAACACGTTTTGACACTTTCTGTACACTGGGGTTAAGGGCTGAGTGTGTGGGCTCTTCTGAGCCTTGCTGTTACAAGGAGATTCAGTTGTCTGAAAAAACGCGTTTATTTCGGGCTGAAAAACACGTTTTGAAAAGTGTGATGTTACTGCCCCATAACTTACATGGGGTTGACCAAACTTGCAGAAACATGTTTATTTCTGCTGAAAAACACGTTTTGACCCTTTCTGCACACTGGGGTTAAGGGCTGAGTGTGTGGGCTCTTCTGAGCCTTACTGTTACAAGTAGATTCAGTTGCCTGAAAAAACGCGTTTATTTCGGGCTGAAAAACACGTTTTGAAAAGTGTGATGTTACTGCCCCATAACTTACATGGGGTTGTCCAAACTTGCAGAAACATGTTTATTTCTGCTGAAAAACACGTTTTGACACTTTCTGTACACTGGGGTTAAGGGCTGAGTGTGTGGGCTCTTCTGAGCCTTGCTGTTACAAGGAGATTCAGTTGTCTGAAAAAACGCGTTTATTTCGGGCTGAAAAACACGTTTTGAAAAGTGTGATGTTACTGCCCCATAACTTACATGGGGTTGACCAAACTTGCAGAAACATGTTTATTTCTGCTGAAAAACACGTTTTGACCCTTTCTGCATACTGGGGTTAAGGGCTGAGTGTGTGGGCTCTTCTGAGCCTTGCTGTTACAAGTAGATTCAGTTGCCTGAAAAAACGCGTTTATTTCGGGCTGAAAAACACGTTTTGAAAAGTGTGATGTTACTGCCCCATAACTTACATGGGGTTGACCAAACTTGCAGAAACATGTTTATTTCTGCTGAAAAACACGTTTTGACACTTTCTGTACACTGGGGTTAAGGGCTGAGTGTGTGGGCTCTTCTGAGCCTTGCTGTTACAAGTAGATTCAGTTGCCTGAAAAAACGCGTTTATTTCGGGCTGAAAAACACGTTTTGAAAAGTGTGATAATACTGCCCCATAACTTACATGGGGTTGACCAAACTTGCAGAAACATGTTTATTTCTGCTGAAAAACACGTTTTGACACTTTCTGTACACTGGGGTTAAGGGCTGAGTGTGTGGGCTCTTCTGAGCCTTGCTGTTACAAGTAGATTCAGTTGCCTGAAAAAACGCGTTTATTTCGGGCTGAAAAACACGTTTTGAAAAGTGTTCTGTTACTGCCCCATAACTTACATGGGGTTGACCAAACTTGCAGAAACATGTTTATTTCTGCTGAAAAACACGTTTTGACACTTTCTGTACACTGGGGTTAAGGGCTGAGTGTGTGGGCTCTTCTGAGCCTTGCTGTTACAAGTAGATTCAGTTGCCTGAAAAAACGCGTTTATTTCGGGCTGAAAAACACGTTTTGAAAAGTGTGATAATACTGCCCCATAACTTACATGGGGTTGACCAAACTTGCAGAAACATGTTTATTTCTGCTGAAAAACACGTTTTGACACTTTCTGTACACTGGGGTTAAGGGCTGAGTGTGTGGGCTCTTCTGAGCCTTGCTGTTACAAGGAGATTCAGTTGTCTGAAAAAACGCGTTTATTTCGGGCTGAAAAACACGTTTTGAAAAGTGTGATGTTACTGCCCCATAACTTACATGGGGTTGACCAAACTTGCAGAAACATGTTTATTTCTGCTGAAAAACACGTTTTGACCCTTTCTGCACACTGGGGTTAAGGGCTGAGTGTGTGGGCTCTTCTGAGCCTTGCTGTTACAAGTAGATTCAGTTGCCTGAAAAAACGCGTTTATTTCGGGCTGAAAAACACGTTTTGAAAAGTGTGATGTTACTGCCCCATAACTTACATGGGGTTGACCAAACTTGCAGAAACATGTTTATTTCTGCTGAAAAACACGTTTTGACCCTTTCTGCACACTGGGGTTAAGGGCTGAGTGTGTGGGCTCTTCTGAGCCTTGCTGTTACAAGTAGATTCAGTTGCCTGAAAAAACGCGTTTATTTCGGGCTGAAAAACACGTTTTGAAAAGTGTGATGTTACTGCCCCATAACTTACATGGGGTTGACCAAACTTGCAGAAACATGTTTATTTCTGCTGAAAAACACGTTTTGACACTTTCTGTACACTGGGGTTAAGGGCTGAGTGTGTGGGCTCTTCTGAGCCTTGCTGTTACAAGGAGATTCAGTTGTCTGAAAAAACGCGTTTATTTCGGGCTGAAAAACACGTTTTGAAAAGTGTGATGTTACTGCCCCATAACTTACATGGGGTTGACCAAACTTGCAGAAACATGTTTATTTCTGCTGAAAAACACGTTTTGACCCTTTCTGCACACTGGGGTTAAGGGCTGAGTGTGTGGGCTCTTCTGAGCCTTGCTGTTACAAGTAGATTCAGTTGCCTGAAAAAACGCGTTTATTTCGGGCTGAAAAACACGTTTTGAAAAGTGTGATGTTACTGCCCCATAACTTACATGGGGTTGACCAAACTTGCAGAAACATGTTTATTTCTGCTGAAAAACACGTTTTGACACTTTCTGTACACTGGGGTTAAGGGCTGAGTGTGTGGGCTCTTCTGAGCCTTGCTGTTACAAGTAGATTCAGTTGCCTGAAAAAACGCGTTTATTTCGGGCTGAAAAACACGTTTTGAAAAGTGTGATGTTACTGCCCCATAACTTACATGGGGTTGACCAAACTTGCAGAAACATGTTTATTTCTGCTGAAAAACACGTTTTGACACTTTCTGTACACTGGGGTTAAGGGCTGAGTGTGTGGGCTCTTCTGAGCCTTGCTGTTACAAGGAGATTCAGTTGTCTGAAAAAACGCGTTTCTTTCGGGCTGAAAAACACGTTTTGAAAAGTGTGATGTTACTGCCCCATAACTTACATGGGGTTGACCAAACTTGCAGAAACATGTTTATTTCTGCTGAAAAACACGTTTTGACACTTTCTGTACACTGGGGTTAAGGGCTGAGTGTGTGGGCTCTTCTGAGCCTTGCTGTTACAAGGAGATTCAGTTGTCTGAAAAAACGCGTTTATTTCGGGCTGAAAAACACGTTTTGAAAAGTGTTCTGTTACTGCCCCATAACTTACATGGGGTTGACCAAACTTGCAGAAACATGTTTATTTCTGCTGAAAAACACGTTTTGACACTTTCTGTACACTGGGGTTAAGGGCTGAGTGTGTGGGCTCTTCTGAGCCTTGCTGTTACAAGGAGATTCAGTTGTCTGAAAAAACGCGTTTATTTCGGGCTGAAAAACACGTTTTGAAAAGTGTGATGTTACTGCCCCATAACTTACATGGGGTTGACCAAACTTGCAGAAACATGTTTATTTCTGCTGAAAAACACGTTTTGACCCTTTCTGCACACTGGGGTTAAGGGCTGAGTGTGTGGGCTCTTCTGAGCCTTGCTGTTACAAGTAGATTCAGTTGCCTGAAAAAACGCGTTTATTTCGGGCTGAAAAACACGTTTTGAAAAGTGTGATGTTACTGCCCCATAACTTACATGGGGTTTACCAAACTTGCAGAAACATGTTTATTTCTGCTGAGAAACACGTTTTGACACTTTCTGTACACTGGGGTTAAGGGCTGAGTGTGTGGGCTCTTCTGAGCCTTGCTGTTACAAGGAGATTCAGTTGTCTGAAAAAACGCGTTTATTTCGGGCTGAAAAACACGTTTTGAAAAGTGTGATGTTACTGCCCCATAACTTACATGGGGTTGACCAAACTTGCAGAAACATGTTTATTTCTGCTGAAAAACACGTTTTGACACTTTCTGTACACTGGGGTTAAGGGCTGAGTGTGTGGGCTCTTCTGAGCCTTGCTGTTACAAGTAGATTCAGTTGCCTGAAAAAACGCGTTTATTTTGGGCTGAAAAACACGTTTTGAAAAGTGTGATGTTACTGCCCCATAACTTACATGGGGTTGACCAAACTTGCAGAAACATGTTTATTTCTGCTGAAAAACACGTTTTGACACTTTCTGTACACTGGGGTTAAGGGCTGAGTGTGTGGGCTCTTCTGAGCCTTGCTGTTACAAGGAGATTCAGTTGTCTGAAAAAACGCGTTTATTTCGGGCTGAAAAACACGTTTTGAAAAGTGTGATGTTACTGCCCCATAACTTATATGGGGTTGACCAAACTTGCAGAAACATGTTTATTTCTGCTGAAAAACACGTTTTGACCCTTTCTGCACACTGGGGTTAAGGGCTGAGTGTGTGGGCTCTTCTGAGCCTTGCTGTTACAAGTAGATTCAGTTGTCTGAAAAAACGCGTTTATTTCGGGCTGAAAAACACGTCTTGAAAAGTGTGATGTTACTGCCCCATAACTTACATGGGGTTGACCAAACTTGCAGAAACATGTTTATTTCTGCTGAAAAACACGTTTTGACACTTTCTGTACACTGGGGTTAAGGGCTGAGTGTGTGGGCTCTTCTGAGCCTTGCTGTTACAAGGAGATTCAGTTGTCTGAAAAAACGCGTTTATTTCGGGCTGAAAAACTCGTTTTGAAAAGTGTGATGTTACTGCCCCATAACTTACATGGGGTTGACCAAACTTGCAGAAACATGTTTATTTCTGCTGAAAAACACGTTTTGACCCTTTCTGCACACTGGGGTTAAGGGCTGAGTGTGTGGGCTCTTCTGAGCCTTGCTGTTACAAGTAGATTCAGTTGCCTGAAAAAACGCGTTTATTTCGGGCTGAAAAACACGTTTTGAAAAGTGTTCTGTTACTGCCCCATAACTTACATGGGGTTGACCAAACTTGCAGAAACATGTTTATTTCTGCTGAAAAACACGTTTTGACACTTTCTGTACACTGGGGTTAAGGGCTGAGTGTGTGGGCTCTTCTGAGCCTTGCTGTTACAAGGAGATTCAGTTGTCTGAAAAAACGCGTTTATTTCGGGCTGAAAAACACGTTTTGAAAAGTGTGATGTTACTGCCCCATAACTTACATGGGGTTGACCAAACTTGCAGAAACATGTTTATTTCTGCTGAAAAACACGTTTTGACACTTTCTGTACACTGGGGTTAAGGGCTGAGTGTGTGGGCTCTTCTGAGCCTTGCTGTTACAAGGAGATTCAGTTGTCTGAAAAAACGCGTTTATTTCGGGCTGAAAAACACGTTTTGAAAAGTGTGATGTTACTGCCCCATAACTTACATGGGGTTGACCAAACTTGCAGAAACATGTTTATTTCTGCTGAAAAACACGTTTTGACCCTTTCTGCACACTGGGGTTAAGGGCTGAGTGTGTGGGCTCTTCTGAGCCTTGCTGTTACAAGTAGATTCAGTTGTCTGAAAAAACGCGTTTATTTCGGGCTGAAAAACACGTTTTGAAAAGTGTGATGTTACTGCCCCATAACTTACATGGGGTTGACCAAACTTGCAGAAACATGTTTATTTCTGCTGAAAAACACGTTTTGACACTTTCTGTACACTGGGGTTAAGGGCTGAGTGTGTGGGCTCTTCTGAGCCTTGCTGTTACAAGGAGATTCAGTTGTCTGAAAAAACGCGTTTATTTCGGGCTGAAAAACTCGTTTTGAAAAGTGTGATGTTACTGCCCCATAACTTACATGGGGTTGACCAAACTTGCAGAAACATGTTTATTTCTGCTGAAAAACACGTTTTGACCCTTTCTGCACACTGGGGTTAAGGGCTGAGTGTGTGGGCTCTTCTGAGCCTTGCTGTTACAAGTAGATTCAGTTGCCTGAAAAAACGCGTTTATTTCGGGCTGAAAAACACGTTTTGAAAAGTGTTCTGTTACTGCCCCATAACTTACATGGGGTTGACCAAACTTGCAGAAACATGTTTATTTCTGCTGAAAAACACGTTTTGACACTTTCTGTACACTGGGGTTAAGGGCTGAGTGTGTGGGCTCTTCTGAGCCTTGCTGTTACAAGGAGATTCAGTTGTCTGAAAAAACGCGTTTATTTCGGGCTGAAAAACACGTTTTGAAAAGTGTGATGTTACTGCCCCATAACTTACATGGGGTTGACCAAACTTGCAGAAACATGTTTATTTCTGCTGAAAAACACGTTTTGACACTTTCTGTACACTGGGGTTAAGGGCTGAGTGTGTGGGCTCTTCTGAGCCTTGCTGTTACAAGGAGATTCAGTTGTCTGAAAAAACGCGTTTCTTTCGGGCTGAAAAACACGTTTTGAAAAGTGTGATGTTACTGCCCCATAACTTACATGGGGTTGACCAAACTTGCAGAAACATGTTTATTTCTGCTGAAAAACACGTTTTGACACTTTCTGTACACTGGGGTTAAGGGCTGAGTGTGTGGGCTCTTCTGAGCCTTGCTGTTACAAGGAGATTCAGTTGTCTGAAAAAACGCGTTTATTTCGGGCTGAAAAACACGTTTTGAAAAGTGTTCTGTTACTGCCCCATAACTTACATGGGGTTGACCAAACTTGCAGAAACATGTTTATTTCTGCTGAAAAACACGTTTTGACACTTTCTGTACACTGGGGTTAAGGGCTGAGTGTGTGGGCTCTTCTGAGCCTTGCTGTTACAAGGAGATTCAGTTGTCTGAAAAAACGCGTTTATTTCGGGCTGAAAAACACGTTTTGAAAAGTGTGATGTTACTGCCCCATAACTTACATGGGGTTGACCAAACTTGCAGAAACATGTTTATTTCTGCTGAAAAACACGTTTTGACCCTTTCTGCACACTGGGGTTAAGGGCTGAGTGTGTGGGCTCTTCTGAGCCTTGCTGTTACAAGTAGATTCAGTTGCCTGAAAAAACGCGTTTATTTCGGGCTGAAAAACACGTTTTGAAAAGTGTGATGTTACTGCCCCATAACTTACATGGGGTTTACCAAACTTGCAGAAACATGTTTATTTCTGCTGAGAAACACGTTTTGACACTTTCTGTACACTGGGGTTAAGGGCTGAGTGTGTGGGCTCTTCTGAGCCTTGCTGTTACAAGGAGATTCAGTTGTCTGAAAAAACGCGTTTATTTCGGGCTGAAAAACACGTTTTGAAAAGTGTGATGTTACTGCCCCATAACTTACATGGGGTTGACCAAACTTGCAGAAACATGTTTATTTCTGCTGAAAAACACGTTTTGACACTTTCTGTACACTGGGGTTAAGGGCTGAGTGTGTGGGCTCTTCTGAGCCTTGCTGTTACAAGTAGATTCAGTTGCCTGAAAAAACGCGTTTATTTTGGGCTGAAAAACACGTTTTGAAAAGTGTGATGTTACTGCCCCATAACTTACATGGGGTTGACCAAACTTGCAGAAACATGTTTATTTCTGCTGAAAAACACGTTTTGACACTTTCTGTACACTGGGGTTAAGGGCTGAGTGTGTGGGCTCTTCTGAGCCTTGCTGTTACAAGGAGATTCAGTTGTCTGAAAAAACGCGTTTATTTCGGGCTGAAAAACTCGTTTTGAAAAGTGTGATGTTACTGCCCCATAACTTACATGGGGTTGACCAAACTTGCAGAAACATGTTTATTTCTGCTGAAAAACACGTTTTGACCCTTTCTGCACACTGGGGTTAAGGGCTGAGTGTGTGGGCTCTTCTGAGCCTTGCTGTTACAAGTAGATTCAGTTGCCTGAAAAAACGCGTTTATTTCGGGCTGAAAAACACGTTTTGAAAAGTGTTCTGTTACTGCCCCATAACTTACATGGGGTTGACCAAACTTGCAGAAACATGTTTATTTCTGCTGAAAAACACGTTTTGACACTTTCTGTACACTGGGGTTAAGGGCTGAGTGTGTGGGCTCTTCTGAGCCTTGCTGTTACAAGGAGATTCAGTTGTCTGAAAAAACGCGTTTATTTCGGGCTGAAAAACACGTTTTGAAAAGTGTGATGTTACTGCCCCATAACTTACATGGGGTTGACCAAACTTGCAGAAACATGTTTATTTCTGCTGAAAAACACGTTTTGACACTTTCTGTACACTGGGGTTAAGGGCTGAGTGTGTGGGCTCTTCTGAGCCTTGCTGTTACAAGGAGATTCAGTTGTCTGAAAAAAACGCGTTTATTTCGGGCTGAAAAACACGTTTTGAAAAGTGTGATGTTACTGCCCCATAACTTACATGGGGTTGACCAAACTTGCAGAAACATGTTTATTTCTGCTGAAAAACACGTTTTGACCCTTTCTGCACACTGGGGTTAAGGGCTGAGTGTGTGGGCTCTTCTGAGCCTTGCTGTTACAAGTAGATTCAGTTGTCTGAAAAAACGCGTTTATTTCGGGCTGAAAAACACGTTTTGAAAAGTGTGATGTTACTGCCCCATAACTTACATGGGGTTGACCAAACTTGCAGAAACATGTTTATTTCTGCTGAAAAACACGTTTTGACACTTTCTGTACACTGGGGTTAAGGGCTGAGTGTGTGGGCTCTTCTGAGCCTTGCTGTTACAAGGAGATTCAGTTGTCTGAAAAAACGCGTTTATTTCGGGCTGAAAAACACGTTTTGAAAAGTGTGATGTTACTGCCCCATAACTTACATGGGGTTGACCAAACTTGCAGAAACATGTTTATTTCTGCTGAAAAACACGTTTTGACCCTTTCTGCACACTGGGGTTAAGGGCTGAGTGTGTGGGCTCTTCTGAGCCTTGCTGTTACAAGTAGATTCAGTTGCCTGAAAAAACGCGTTTATTTCGGGCTGAAAAACACGTTTTGAAAAGTGTGATGTTACTGCCCCATAACTTACATGGGGTTGACCAAACTTGCAGAAACATGTTTATTTCTGCTGAAAAACACGTTTTGACACTTTCTGTACACTGGGGTTAAGGGCTGAGTGTGTGGGCTCTTCTGAGCCTTGCTGTTACAAGGAGATTCAGTTGTCTGAAAAAACGCGTTTATTTCGGGCTGAAAAACACGTTTTGAAAAGTGTGATGTTACTGCCCCATAACTTACATGGGGTTGACCAAACTTGCAGAAACATGTTTATTTCTGCTGAAAAACACGTTTTGACACTTTCTGTACACTGGGGTTAAGGGCTGAGTGTGTGGGCTCTTCTGAGCCTTGCTGTTACAAGGAGATTCAGTTGTCTGAAAAAAACGCGTTTATTTCGGGCTGAAAAACACGTTTTGAAAAGTGTGATGTTACTGCCCCATAACTTACATGGGGTTGACCAAACTTGCAGAAACATGTTTATTTCTGCTGAAAAACACGTTTTGACCCTTTCTGCACACTGGGGTTAAGGGCTGAGTGTGTGGGCTCTTCTGAGCCTTGCTGTTACAAGTAGATTCAGTTGTCTGAAAAAACGCGTTTATTTCGGGCTGAAAAACACGTTTTGAAAAGTGTGATGTTACTGCCCCATAACTTACATGGGGTTGACCAAACTTGCAGAAACATGTTTATTTCTGCTGAAAAACACGTTTTGACACTTTCTGTACACTGGGGTTAAGGGCTGAGTGTGTGGGCTCTTCTGAGCCTTGCTGTTACAAGGAGATTCAGTTGTCTGAAAAAACGCGTTTATTTCGGGCTGAAAAACACGTTTTGAAAAGTGTGATGTTACTGCCCCATAACTTACATGGGGTTGACCAAACTTGCAGAAACATGTTTATTTCTGCTGAAAAACACGTTTTGACCCTTTCTGCACACTGGGGTTAAGGGCTGAGTGTGTGGGCTCTTCTGAGCCTTGCTGTTACAAGTAGATTCAGTTGCCTGAAAAAACGCGTTTATTTCGGGCTGAAAAACACGTTTTGAAAAGTGTGATGTTACTGCCCCATAACTTACATGGGGTTGACCAAACTTGCAGAAACATGTTTATTTCTGCTGAAAAACACGTTTTGACACTTTCTGTACACTGGGGTTAAGGGCTGAGTGTGTGGGCTCTTCTGAGCCTTGCTGTTACAAGGAGATTCAGTTGTCTGAAAAAACGCGTTTATTTCGGGCTGAAAAACACGTTTTGAAAAGTGTGATGTTACTGCCCCATAACTTACATGGGGTTGACCAAACTTGCAGAAACATGTTTATTTCTGCTGAAAAACACGTTTTGACACTTTCTGTACACTGGGGTTAAGGGCTGAGTGTGTGGGCTCTTCTGAGCCTTGCTGTTACAAGGAGATTCAGTTGTCTGAAAAAACGCGTTTATTTCGGGCTGAAAAACACGTTTTGAAAAGTGTTCTGTTACTGCCCCATAACTTACATGGGGTTGACCAAACTTGCAGAAACATGTTTATTTCTGCTGAAAAACACGTTTTGACACATTCTGTACACTGGGGTTAAGGGCTGAGTGTGTGGGCTCTTCTGAGCCTTGCTGTTACAAGTAGATTCAGTTGCCTGAAAAAACGCGTTTATTTCGGGCTGAAAAACACGTTTTGAAAAGTGTGATAATACTGCCCCATAACTTACATGGGGTTGACCAAACTTGCAGAAACATGTTTATTTCTGCTGAAAAACACGTTTTGACACTTTCTGTACACTGGGGTTAAGGGCTGAGTGTGTGGGCTCTTCTGAGCCTTGCTGTTACAAGGAGATTCAGTTGTCTGAAAAAACGCGTTTATTTCGGGCTGAAAAACACGTTTTGAAAAGTGTGATGTTACTGCCCCATAACTTACATGGGGTTGACCAAACTTGCAGAAACATGTTTATTTCTGCTGAAAAACACGTTTTGACCCTTTCTGCACACTGGGGTTAAGGGCTGAGTGTGTGGGCTCTTCTGAGCCTTGCTGTTACAAGTAGATTCAGTTGCCTGAAAAAACGCGTTTATTTCGGGCTGAAAAACACGTTTTGAAAAGTGTGATGTTACTGCCCCATAACTTACATGGGGTTGACCAAACTTGCAGAAACATGTTTATTTCTGCTGAAAAACACGTTTTGACACTTTCTGTACACTGGGGTTAAGGGCTGAGTGTGTGGGCTCTTCTGAGCCTTGCTGTTACAAGTAGATTCAGTTGCCTGAAAAAACGCGTTTATTTCGGGCTGAAAAACACGTTTTGAAAAGTGTGATAATACTGCCCCATAACTTACATGGGGTTGACCAAACTTGCAGAAACATGTTTATTTCTGCTGAAAAACACGTTTTGACACTTTCTGTACACTGGGGTTAAGGGCTGAGTGTGTGGGCTCTTCTGAGCCTTGCTGTTACAAGTAGATTCTGTTGCCTGAAAAAACGCGTTTATTTCGGGCTGAAAAACACGTTTTGAAAAGTGTTCTGTTACTGCCCCATAACTTACATGGGGTTGACCAAACTTGCAGAAACATGTTTATTTCTGCTGAAAAACACGTTTTGACACTTTCTGTACACTGGGGTTAAGGGCTGAGTGTGTGGGCTCTTCTGAGCCTTGCTGTTACAAGGAAATTCAGTTGTCTGAAAAAACGCGTTTATTTCGGGCTGAAAAACACGTTTTGAAAAGTATGATAATACTGCCCCATAACTTACATGGGGTTGACCAAACTTGCAGAAACATGTTTATTTCTGCTGAAAAACACGTTTTGACACTTTCTGTACACTGGGGTTAAGGGCTGAGTGTGTGGGCTCTTCTGAGCCTTGCTGTTACAAGGAGATTCAGTTGTCTGAAAAAACGCGTTTATTTCGGGCTGAAAAACACGTTTTGAAAAGTGTGATGTTACTGCCCCATAACTTACATGGGGTTGACCAAACTTGCAGAAACATGTTTATTTCTGCTGAAAAACACGTTTTGACCCTTTCTGCACACTGGGGTTAAGGGCTGAGTGTGTGGGCTCTTCTGAGCCTTGCTGTTACAAGTAGATTCAGTTGTCTGAAAAAACGCGTTTATTTCGGGCTGAAAAACACGTTTTGAAAAGTGTGATGTTACTGCCCCATAACTTACATGGGGTTGACCAAACTTGCAGAAACATGTTTATTTCTGCTGAAAAACACGTTTTGACCCTTTCTGCACACTGGGGTTAAGGGCTGAGTGTGTGGGCTCTTCTGAGCCTTGCTGTTACAAGTAGATTCAGTTGCCTGAAAAAACGCGTTTATTTCGGGCTGAAAAACACGTTTTGAAAAGTGTGATGTTACTGCCCCATAACTTACATGGGGTTGACCAAACTTGCAGAAACATGTTTATTTCTGCTGAAAAACACGTTTTGACACTTTCTGTACACTGGGGTTAAGGGCTGAGTGTGTGGGCTCTTCTGAGCCTTGCTGTTACAAGGAGATTCAGTTGTCTGAAAAAACGCGTTTATTTCGGGCTGAAAAACACGTTTTGAAAAGTGTGATGTTACTGCCCCATAACTTACATGGGGTTGACCAAACTTGCAGAAACATGTTTATTTCTGCTGAAAAACACGTTTTGACCCTTTCTGCACACTGGGGTTAAGGGCTGAGTGTGTGGGCTCTTCTGAGCCTTGCTGTTACAAGTAGATTCAGTTGCCTGAAAAAACGCGTTTATTTCGGGCTGAAAAACACGTTTTGAAAAGTGTGATGTTACTGCCCCATAACTTACATGGGGTTGACCAAACTTGCAGAAACATGTTTATTTCTGCTGAAAAACACGTTTTGACACTTTCTGTACACTGGGGTTAAGGGCTGAGTGTGTGGGCTCTTCTGAGCCTTGCTGTTACAAGTAGATTCAGTTGCCTGAAAAAACGCGTTTATTTCGGGCTGAAAAACACGTTTTGAAAAGTGTGATAATACTGCCCCATAACTTACATGGGGTTGACCAAACTTGCAGAAACATGTTTATTTCTGCTGAAAAACACGTTTTGACACTTTCTGTACACTGGGGTTAAGGGCTGAGTGTGTGGGCTCTTCTGAGCCTTGCTGTTACAAGGAGATTCAGTTGTCTGAAAAAACGCGTTTATTTCGGGCTGAAAAACACGTTTTGAAAAGTGTGATGTTACTGCCCCATAACTTACATGGGGTTGACCAAACTTGCAGAAACATGTTTATTTCTGCTGAAAAACACGTTTTGACCCTTTCTGCACACTGGGGTTAAGGGCTGAGTGTGTGGGCTCTTCTGAGCCTTGCTGTTACAAGTAGATTCAGTTGCCTGAAAAAACGCGTTTATTTCGGGCTGAAAAACACGTTTTGAAAAGTGTGATAATACTGCCCCATAACTTACATGGGGTTGACAAAACTTGCAGAAACATGTTTATTTCTGCTGAAAAACACGTTTTGACACTTTCTGTACACTGGGGTTAAGGGCTGAGTGTGTGGGCTCTTCTGAGCCTTGCTGTTACAAGGAGATTCAGTTGTCTGAAAAAACGCGTTTATTTCGGGCTGAAAAACACGTTTTGAAAAGTGTGATGTTACTGCCCCATAACTTACATGGGGTTGACCAAACTTGCAGAAACATGTTTATTTCTGCTGAAAAACACGTTTTGACCCTTTCTGCACACTGGGGTTAAGGGCTGAGTGTGTGGGCTCTTCTGAGCCTTGCTGTTACAAGTAGATTCAGTTGCCTGAAAAAACGCGTTTATTTCGGGCTGAAAAACACGTTTTGAAAAGTGTGATGTTACTGCCCCATAACTTACATGGGGTTGTCCAAACTTGCAGAAACATGTTTATTTCTGCTGAAAAACACGTTTTGACACTTTCTGTACACTGGGGTTAAGGGCTGAGTGTGTGGGCTCTTCTGAGCCTTGCTGTTACAAGGAGATTCAGTTGTCTGAAAAAACGCGTTTATTTCGGGCTGAAAAACACGTTTTGAAAAGTGTGATGTTACTGCCCCATAACTTACATGGGGTTGACCAAACTTGCAGAAACATGTTTATTTCTGCTGAAAAACACGTTTTGACCCTTTCTGCACACTGGGGTTAAGGGCTGAGTGTGTGGGCTCTTCTGAGCCTTGCTGTTACAAGTAGATTCAGTTGCCTGAAAAAACGAGTTTATTTCGGGCTGAAAAACACGTTTTGAAAAGTGTGATGTTACTGCCCCATAACTTACATGGGGTTGACCAAACTTGCAGAAACATGTTTATTTCTGCTGAAAAACACGTTTTGACACTTTCTGTACACTGGGGTTAAGGGCTGAGTGTGTGGGCTCTTCTGAGCCTTGCTGTTACAAGTAGATTCAGTTGCCTGAAAAAACGCGTTTATTTCGGGCTGAAAAACACGTTTTGAAAAGTGTGATGTTACTGCCCCATAACTTACATGGGGTTGACCAAACTTGCAGAAACATGTTTATTTCTGCTGAAAAACACGTTTTGACACTTTCTGTACACTGGGGTTAAGGGCTGAGTGTGTGGGCTCTTCTGAGCCTTGCTGTTACAAGGAGATTCAGTTGTCTGAAAAAACGCGTTTATTTCGGGCTGAAAAACACGTTTTGAAAAGTGTTCTGTTACTGCCCCATAACTTACATGGGGTTGACCAAACTTGCAGAAACATGTTTATTTCTGCTGAAAAACACGTTTTGACACTTTCTGTACACTGGGGTTAAGGGCTGAGTGTGTGGGCTCTTCTGAGCCTTGCTGTTACAAGGAGATTCAGTTGTCTAAAAAAACGCGTTTATTTCGGGCTGAAAAACACGTTTTGAAAAGTGTGATGTTACTGCCCCATAACTTACATGGGGTTGACCAAACTTGCAGAAACATGTTTATTTCTGCTGAAAAACACGTTTTGACCCTTTCTGCACACTGGGGTTAAGGGCTGAGTGTGTGGGCTCTTCTGAGCCTTGCTGTTACAAGTAGATTCAGTTGCCTGAAAAAACGCGTTTATTTCGGGCTGAAAAACACGTTTTGAAAAGTGTGATGTTACTGCCCCATAACTTACATGGGGTTGACCAAACTTGCAGAAACATGTTTATTTCTGCTGAAAAACACGTTTTGACACTTTCTGTACACTGGGGTTAAGGGCTGAGTGTGTGGGCTCTTCTGAGCCTTGCTGTTACAAGGAGATTCAGTTGTCTGAAAAAACGCGTTTATTTTGGGCTGAAAAACTCGTTTTGAAAAGTGTGATGTTACTGCCCCATAACTTACATGGGGTTGACCAAACTTGCAGAAACATGTTTATTTCTGCTGAAAAACACGTTTTGACCCTTTCTGCACACTGGGGTTAAGGGCTGAGTGTGTGGGCTCTTCTGAGCCTTGCTGTTACAAGTAGATTCAGTTGCCTGAAAAAACGCGTTTATTTCGGGCTGAAAAACACGTTTTGAAAAGTGTTCTGTTACTGCCCCATAACTTACATGGGGTTGACCAAACTTGCAGAAACATGTTTATTTCTGCTGAAAAACACGTTTTGACACTTTCTGTACACTGGGGTTAAGGGCTGAGTGTGTGGGCTCTTCTGAGCCTTGCTGTTACAAGTAGATTCAGTTGCCTGAAAAAACGCGTTTATTTCGGGCTGAAAAACACGTTTTGAAAAGTGTGATGTTACTGCCCCATAACTTACATGGGGTTGACCAAACTTGCAGAAACATGTTTATTTCTGCTGAAAAACACGTTTTGACACTTTCTGTACACTGGGGTTAAGGGCTGAGTGTGTGGGCTCTTCTGAGCCTTGCTGTTACAAGGAGATTCAGTTGTCTGAAAAAACGCGTTTATTTCGGGCTGAAAAACACGTTTTGAAAAGTGTTCTGTTACTGCCCCATAACTTACATGGGGTTGACCAAACTTGCAGAAACATGTTTATTTCTGCTGAAAAACACGTTTTGACACTTTCTGTACACTGGGGTTAAGGGCTGAGTGTGTGGGCTCTTCTGAGCCTTGCTGTTACAAGGAGATTCAGTTGTCTAAAAAAACGCGTTTATTTCGGGCTGAAAAACACGTTTTGAAAAGTGTGATGTTACTGCCCCATAACTTACATGGGGTTGACCAAACTTGCAGAAACATGTTTATTTCTGCTGAAAAACACGTTTTGACCCTTTCTGCACACTGGGGTTAAGGGCTGAGTGTGTGGGCTCTTCTGAGCCTTGCTGTTACAAGTAGATTCAGTTGCCTGAAAAAACGCGTTTATTTCGGGCTGAAAAACACGTTTTGAAAAGTGTGATGTTACTGCCCCATAACTTACATGGGGTTGACCAAACTTGCAGAAACATGTTTATTTCTGCTGAAAAACACGTTTTGACACTTTCTGTACACTGGGGTTAAGGGCTGAGTGTGTGGGCTCTTCTGAGCCTTGCTGTTACAAGGAGATTCAGTTGTCTGAAAAAACGCGTTTATTTTGGGCTGAAAAACTCGTTTTGAAAAGTGTGATGTTACTGCCCCATAACTTACATGGGGTTGACCAAACTTGCAGAAACATGTTTATTTCTGCTGAAAAACACGTTTTGACCCTTTCTGCACACTGGGGTTAAGGGCTGAGTGTGTGGGCTCTTCTGAGCCTTGCTGTTACAAGTAGATTCAGTTGCCTGAAAAAACGCGTTTATTTCGGGCTGAAAAACACGTTTTGAAAAGTGTTCTGTTACTGCCCCATAACTTACATGGGGTTGACCAAACTTGCAGAAACATGTTTATTTCTGCTGAAAAACACGTTTTGACACTTTCTGTACACTGGGGTTAAGGGCTGAGTGTGTGGGCTCTTCTGAGCCTTGCTGTTACAAGTAGATTCAGTTGCCTGAAAAAACGCGTTTATTTCGGGCTGAAAAACACGTTTTGAAAAGTGTGATAATACTGCCCCATAACTTACATGGGGTTGACCAAACTTGCAGAAACATGTTTATTTCTGCTGAAAAACACGTTTTGACACTTTCTGTACACTGGGGTTAAGGGCTGAGTGTGTGGGCTCTTCTGAGCTTTGCTGTTACAAGTAGATTCAGTTGCCTGAAAAAACGCGTTTATTTCGGGCTGAAAAACACGTTTTGAAAAGTGTTCTGTTACTGCCCCATAACTTACATGGGGTTGACCAAACTTGCAGAAACATGTTTATTTCTGCTGAAAAACACGTTTTGACACTTTCTGTACACTGGGGTTAAGGGCTGAGTGTGTGGGCTCTTCTGAGCCTTGCTGTTACAAGTAGATTCAGTTGCCTGAAAAAACGCGTTTATTTCGGGCTGAAAAACACGTTTTGAAAAGTGTGATAATACTGCCCCATAACTTACATGGGGTTGACCAAACTTGCAGAAACATGTTTATTTCTGCTGAAAAACACGTTTTGACACTTTCTGTACACTGGGGTTAAGGGCTGAGTGTGTGGGCTCTTCTGAGCCTTGCTGTTACAAGGAGATTCAGTTGTCTGAAAAAACGCGTTTATTTCGGGCTGAAAAACACGTTTTGAAAAGTGTGATGTTACTGCCCCATAACTTACATGGGGTTGACCAAACTTGCAGAAACATGTTTATTTCTGCTGAAAAACACGTTTTGACCCTTTCTGCACACTGGGGTTAAGGGCTGAGTGTGTGGGCTCTTCTGAGCCTTGCTGTTACAAGGAGATTCAGTTGTCTGAAAAAACGCGTTTCTTTCGGGCTGAAAAACACGTTTTGAAAAGTGTGATGTTACTGCCCCATAACTTACATGGGGTTGACCAAACTTGCAGAAACATGTTTATTTCTGCTGAAAAACACGTTTTGACACTTTCTGTACACTGGGGTTAAGGGCTGAGTGTGTGGGCTCTTCTGAGCCTTGCTGTTACAAGGAGATTCAGTTGTCTGAAAAAACGCGTTTATTTCAGGCTGAAAAACACGTTTTGAAAAGTGTTCTGTTACTGCCCCATAACTTACATGGGGTTGACCAAACTTGCAGAAACATGTTTATTTCTGCTGAAAAACACGTTTTGACCCTTTCTGCACACTGGGGTTAAGGGCTGAGTGTGTGGGCTCTTCTGAGCCTTGCTGTTACAAGGAGATTCAGTTGTCTAAAAAAACGCGTTTATTTCGGGCTGAAAAACACGTTTTGAAAAGTGTGATGTTACTGCCCCATAACTTACATGGGGTTGACCAAACTTGCAGAAACATGTTTATTTCTGCTGAAAAACACGTTTTGACCCTTTCTGCACACTGGGGTTAAGGGCTGAGTGTGTGGGCTCTTCTGAGCCTTGCTGTTACAAGTAGATTCAGTTGCCTGAAAAAACGCGTTTATTTCGGGCTGAAAAACACGTTTTGAAAAGTGTGATGTTACTGCCCCATAACTTACATGGGGTTTACCAAACTTGCAGAAACATGTTTATTTCTGCTGAAAAACACGTTTTGACACTTTCTGTACACTGGGGTTAAGGGCTGAGTGTGTGGGCTCTTCTGAGCCTTGCTGTTACAAGGAGATTCAGTTGTCTGAAAAAACGCGTTTATTTCGGGCTGAAAAACACGTTTTGAAAAGTGTGATGTTACTGCCCCATAACTTACATGGGGTTGACCAAACTTGCAGAAACATGTTTATTTCTGCTGAAAAACACGTTTTGACACTTTCTGTACACTGGGGTTAAGGGCTGAGTGTGTGGGCTCTTCTGAGCCTTGCTGTTACAAGGAGATTCAGTTGTCTGAAAAAACGCGTTTATTTCGGGCTGAAAAACACGTTTTGAAAAGTGTGATGTTACTGCCCCATAACTTACATGGGGTTGACCAAACTTGCAGAAACATGTTTATTTCTGCTGAAAAACACGTTTTGACACTTTCTGTACACTGGGGTTAAGGGCTGAGTGTGTGGGCTCTTCTGAGCCTTGCTGTTACAAGGAGATTCAGTTGTCTGAAAAAACGCGTTTATTTCGGGCTTAAAAACACGTTTTGAAAAGTGTTCTGTTACTGCCCCATAACTTACATGGGGTTGACCAAACTTGCAGAAACATGTTTATTTCTGCTGAAAAACACGTTTTGACACTTTCTGTACACTGGGGTTAAGGGCTGAGTGTGTGGGCTCTTCTGAGCCTTGCTGTTACAAGGAGATTCAGTTGTCTGAAAAAACGCGTTTATTTCGGGCTGAAAAACACGTTTTGAAAAGTGTGATGTTACTGCCCCATAACTTACATGGGGTTGACCAAACTTGCAGAAACATGTTTATTTCTGCTGAAAAACACGTTTTGACCCTTTCTGCACACTGGGGTTAAGGGCTGAGTGTGTGGGCTCTTCTGAGCCTTGCTGTTACAAGGAGATTCAGTTGTCTGAAAAAACGCGTTTATTTTGGGCTGAAAAACACGTTTTGAAAAGTGTGATGTTACTGCCCCATAACTTACATGGGGTTGACCAAACTTGCAGAAACATGTTTATTTCTGCTGAAAAACACGTTTTGACACTTTCTGTACACTGGGGTTAAGGGCTGAGTGTGTGGGCTCTTCTGAGCCTTGCTGTTACAAGGAGATTCAGTTGTCTGAAAAAACGCGTTTATTTCGGGCTGAAAAACACGTTTTGAAAAGTGTGATGTTACTGCCCCATAACTTACATGGGGTTGACCAAACTTGCAGAAACATGTTTATTTCTGCTGAAAAACACGTTTTGACCCTTTCTGCACACTGGGGTTAAGGGCTGAGTGTGTGGGCTCTTCTGAGCCTTGCTGTTACAAGTAGATTCAGTTGTCTGAAAAAACGCGTTTATTTCGGGCTGAAAAACACGTTTTGAAAAGTGTGATGTTACTGCCCCATAACTTACATGGGGTTGACCAAACTTGCAGAAACATGTTTATTTCTGCTGAAAAACACGTTTTGACACTTTCTGTACACTGGGGTTAAGGGCTGAGTGTGTGGGCTCTTCTGAGCCTTGCTGTTACAAGGAGATTCAGTTGTCTGAAAAAACGCGTTTATTTCGGGCTGAAAAACACGTTTTGAAAAGTGTGATGTTACTGCCCCATAACTTACATGGGGTTGACCAAACTTGCAGAAACATGTTTATTTCTGCTGAAAAACACGTTTTGACCCTTTCTGCACACTGGGGTTAAGGGCTGAGTGTGTGGGCTCTTCTGAGCCTTGCTGTTACAAGTAGATTCAGTTGTCTGAAAAAACGCGTTTATTTCGGGCTGAAAAACACGTTTTGAAAAGTGTGATGTTACTGCCCCATAACTTACATGGGGTTGACCAAACTTGCAGAAACATGTTTATTTCTGCTGAAAAACACGTTTTGACACTTTCTGTACACTGGGGTTAAGGGCTGAGTGTGTGGGCTCTTCTGAGCCTTGCTGTTACAAGGAGATTCAGTTAACTGAAAAAACGCGTTTATTTCGGGCTGAAAAACTCGTTTTGAAAAGTGTGATGTTACTGCCCCATAACTTACATGGGGTTGACCAAACTTGCAGAAACATGTTTATTTCTGCTGAAAAACACGTTTTGACCCTTTCTGCACACTGGGGTTAAGGGCTGAGTGTGTGGGCTCTTCTGAGCCTTGCTGTTACAAGTAGATTCAGTTGCCTGAAAAAACGCGTTTATTTCAGGCTGAAAAACACGTTTTGAAAAGTGTTCTGTTACTGCCCCATAACTTACATGGGGTTGACCAAACTTGCAGAAACATGTTTATTTCTGCTGAAAAACACGTTTTGACACTTTCTGTACACTGGGGTTAAGGGCTGAGTGTGTGGGCTCTTCTGAGCCTTGCTGTTACAAGGAGATTCAGTTGTCTGAAAAAACGCGTTTATTTCGGGCTGAAAAACACGTTTTGAAAAGTGTGATGTTACTGCCCCATAACTTACATGGGGTTGACCAAACTTGCAGAAACATGTTTATTTCTGCTGAAAAACACGTTTTGACCCTTTCTGCACACTGGGGTTAAGGGCTGAGTGTGTGGGCTCTTCTGAGCCTTGCTGTTACAAGTAGATTCAGTTGCCTGAAAAAACGCGTTTATTTCGGGCTGAAAAACACGTTTTGAAAAGTGTGATGTTACTGCCCCATAACTTACATGGGGTTGACCAAACTTGCAGAAACATGTTTATTTCTGCTGAAAAACACGTTTTGACACTTTCTGTACACTGGGGTTAAGGGCTGAGTGTGTGGGCTCTTCTGAGCCTTGCTGTTACAAGGAGATTCAGTTGTCTGAAAAAACGCGTTTATTTTGGGCTGAAAAACACGTTTTGAAAAGTGTGATGTTACTGCCCCATAACTTACATGGGGTTGACCAAACTTGCAGAAACATGTTTATTTCTGCTGAAAAACACGTTTTGACACTTTCTGTACACTGGGGTTAAGGGCTGAGTGTGTGGGCTCTTCTGAGCCTTGCTGTTACAAGGAGATTCAGTTGTCTGAAAAAACGCGTTTATTTCGGGCTGAAAAACACGTTTTGAAAAGTGTTCTGTTACTGCCCCATAACTTACATGGGGTTGACCAAACTTGCAGAAACATGTTTATTTCTGCTGAAAAACACGTTTTGACACATTCTGTACACTGGGGTTAAGGGCTGAGTGTGTGGGCTCTTCTGAGCCTTGCTGTTACAAGTAGATTCAGTTGCCTGAAAAAACGCGTTTATTTCGGGCTGAAAAACACGTTTTGAAAAGTGTGATAATACTGCCCCATAACTTACATGGGGTTGACCAAACTTGCAGAAACATGTTTATTTCTGCTGAAAAACACGTTTTGACACTTTCTGTACACTGGGGTTAAGGGCTGAGTGTGTGGGCTCTTCTGAGCCTTGCTGTTACAAGGAGATTCAGTTGTCTGAAAAAACGCGTTTATTTCGGGCTGAAAAACACGTTTTGAAAAGTGTGATGTTACTGCCCCATAACTTACATGGGGTTGACCAAACTTGCAGAAACATGTTTATTTCTGCTGAAAAACACGTTTTGACCCTTTCTGCACACTGGGGTTAAGGGCTGAGTGTGTGGGCTCTTCTGAGCCTTGCTGTTACAAGTAGATTCAGTTGCCTGAAAAAACGCGTTTATTTCGGGCTGAAAAACACGTTTTGAAAAGTGTGATGTTACTGCCCCATAACTTACATGGGGTTGTCCAAACTTGCAGAAACATGTTTATTTCTGCTGAAAAACACGTTTTGACACTTTCTGTACACTGGGGTTAAGGGCTGAGTGTGTGGGCTCTTCTGAGCCTTGCTGTTACAAGGAGATTCAGTTGTCTGAAAAAACGCGTTTATTTCGGGCTGAAAAACACGTTTTGAAAAGTGTGATGTTACTGCCCCATAACTTACATGGGGTTGACCAAACTTGCAGAAACATGTTTATTTCTGCTGAAAAACACGTTTTGACCCTTTCTGCACACTGGGGTTAAGGGCTGAGTGTGTGGGCTCTTCTGAGCCTTGCTGTTACAAGTAGATTCAGTTGCCTGAAAAAACGCGTTTATTTCGGGCTGAAAAACACGTTTTGAAAAGTGTGATGTTACTGCCCCATAACTTACATGGGGTTGACCAAACTTGCAGAAACATGTTTATTTCTGCTGAAAAACACGTTTTGACCCTTTCTGCACACTGGGGTTAAGGGCTGAGTGTGTGGGCTCTTCTGAGCCTTGCTGTTACAAGTAGATTCAGTTGTCTGAAAAAACGCGTTTATTTCGGGCTGAAAAACACGTTTTGAAAAGTGTTCTGTTACTGCCCCATAACTTACATGGGGTTGACCAAACTTGCAGAAACATGTTTATTTCTGCTGAAAAACACGTTTTGACACTTTCTGTACACTGGGGTTAAGGGCTGAGTGTGTGGGCTCTTCTGAGCCTTGCTGTTACAAGTAGATTCAGTTGCCTGAAAAAACGCGTTTATTTCGGGCTGAAAAACACGTTTTGAAAAGTGTGATAATACTGCCCCATAACTTACATGGGGTTGACCAAACTTGCAGAAACATGTTTATTTCTGCTGAAAAACACGTTTTGACACTTTCTGTACACTGGGGTTAAGGGCTGAGTGTGTGGGCTCTTCTGAGCCTTGCTGTTACAAGGAGATTCAGTTGTCTGAAAAAACGCGTTTATTTCGGGCTGAAAAACACGTTTTGAAAAGTGTGATGTTACTGCCCCATAACTTACATGGGGTTGACCAAACTTGCAGAAACATGTTTATTTCTGCTGAAAAACACGTTTTGACCCTTTCTGCACACTGGGGTTAAGGGCTGAGTGTGTGGGCTCTTCTGAGCCTTGCTGTTACAAGTAGATTCAGTTGCCTGAAAAAACGCGTTTATTTCGGGCTGAAAAACACGTTTTGAAAAGTGTGATGTTACTGCCCCATAACTTACATGGGGTTGACCAAACTTGCAGAAACATGTTTATTTCTGCTGAAAAACACGTTTTGACCCTTTCTGCACACTGGGGTTAAGGGCTGAGTGTGTGGGCTCTTCTGAGCCTTGCTGTTACAAGTAGATTCAGTTGTCTGAAAAAACGCGTTTATTTCGGGCTGAAAAACACGTTTTGAAAAGTGTTCTGTTACTGCCCCATAACTTACATGGGGTTGACCAAACTTGCAGAAACATGTTTATTTCTGCTGAAAAACACGTTTTGACACTTTCTGTACACTGGGGTTAAGGGCTGAGTGTGTGGGCTCTTCTGAGCCTTGCTGTTACAAGTAGATTCAGTTGCCTGAAAAAACGCGTTTATTTCGGGCTGAAAAACACGTTTTGAAAAGTGTGATAATACTGCCCCATAACTTACATGGGGTTGACCAAACTTGCAGAAACATGTTTATTTCTGCTGAAAAACACGTTTTGACACTTTCTGTACACTGGGGTTAAGGGCTGAGTGTGTGGGCTCTTCTGAGCCTTGCTGTTACAAGGAGATTCAGTTGTCTGAAAAAACGCGTTTATTTCGGGCTGAAAAACACGTTTTGAAAAGTGTGATGTTACTGCCCCATAACTTACATGGGGTTGACCAAACTTGCAGAAACATGTTTATTTCTGCTGAAAAACACGTTTTGACCCTTTCTGCACACTGGGGTTAAGGGCTGAGTGTGTGGGCTCTTCTGAGCCTTGCTGTTACAAGTAGATTCAGTTGCCTGAAAAAACGCGTTTATTTCGGGCTGAAAAACACGTTTTGAAAAGTGTGATGTTACTGCCCCATAACTTACATGGGGTTGACCAAACTTGCAGAAACATGTTTATTTCTGCTGAAAAACACGTTTTGACACTTTCTGTACACTGGGGTTAAGGGCTGAGTGTGTGGGCTCTTCTGAGCCTTGCTGTTACAAGTAGATTCAGTTGCCTGAAAAAACGCGTTTATTTCGGGCTGAAAAACACGTTTTGAAAAGTGTGATAATACTGCCCCATAACTTACATGGGGTTGACCAAACTTGCAGAAACATGTTTATTTCTGCTGAAAAACACGTTTTGACACTTTCTGTACACTGGGGTTAAGGGCTGAGTGTGTGGGCTCTTCTGAGCCTTGCTGTTACAAGTAGATTCAGTTGCCTGAAAAAACGCGTTTATTTCGGGCTGAAAAACACGTTTTGAAAAGTGTTCTGTTACTGCCCCATAACTTACATGGGGTTGACCAAACTTGCAGAAACATGTTTATTTCTGCTGAAAAACACGTTTTGACACTTTCTGTACACTGGGGTTAAGGGCTGAGTGTGTGGGCTCTTCTGAGCCTTGCTGTTACAAGGAGATTCAGTTGTCTGAAAAAACGCGTTTATTTCGGGCTGAAAAACACGTTTTGAAAAGTGTGATGTTACTGCCCCATAACTTACATGGGGTTGACCAAACTTGCAGAAACATGTTTATTTCTGCTGAAAAACACGTTTTGACCCTTTCTGCACACTGGGGTTAAGGGCTGAGTGTGTGGGCTCTTCTGAGCCTTGCTGTTACAAGTAGATTCAGTTGCCTGAAAAAACGCGTTTATTTCGGGCTGAAAAACACGTTTTGAAAAGTGTGATGTTACTGCCCCATAACTTACATGGGGTTGACCAAACTTGCAGAAACATGTTTATTTCTGCTGAAAAACACGTTTTGACACTTTCTGTACACTGGGGTTAAGGGCTGAGTGTGTGGGCTCTTCTGAGCCTTGCTGTTACAAGGAGATTCAGTTGTCTGAAAAAACGCGTTTATTTCGGGCTGAAAAACACGTTTTGAAAAGTGTTCTGTTACTGCCCCATAACTTACATGGGGTTGACCAAACTTGCAGAAACATGTTTATTTCTGCTGAAAAAACACGTTTTGACACTTTCTGTACACTGGGGTTAAGGGCTGAGTGTGTGGGCTCTTCTGAGCCTTGCTGTTACAAGTAGATTCAGTTGCCTGAAAAAACGCGTTTATTTCGGGCTGAAAAACACGTTTTGAAAAGTGTGATAATACTGCCCCATAACTTACATGGGGTTGACCAAACTTGCAGAAACATGTTTATTTCTGCTGAAAAACACGTTTTGACACTTTCTGTACACTGGGGTTAAGGGCTGAGTGTGTGGGCTCTTCTGAGCCTTGCTGTTACAAGGAGATTCAGTTGTCTGAAAAAACGCGTTTATTTCGGGCTGAAAAACACGTTTTGAAAAGTGTGATGTTACTGCCCCATAACTTACATGGGGTTGACCAAACTTGCAGAAACATGTTTATTTCTGCTGAAAAACACGTTTTGACCCTTTCTGCACACTGGGGTTAAGGGCTGAGTGTGTGGGCTCTTCTGAGCCTTGCTGTTACAAGTAGATTCAGTTGCCTGAAAAAACGCGTTTATTTCGGGCTGAAAAACACGTTTTGAAAAGTGTGATGTTACTGCCCCATAACTTACATGGGGTTGACCAAACTTGCAGAAACATGTTTATTTCTGCTGAAAAACACGTTTTGACACTTTCTGTACACTGGGGTTAAGGGCTGAGTGTGTGGGCTCTTCTGAGCCTTGCTGTTACAAGGAGATTCAGTTGTCTGAAAAAACGCGTTTATTTCGGGCTGAAAAACACGTTTTGAAAAGTGTGATGTTACTGCCCCATAACTTACATGGGGTTGACCAAACTTGCAGAAACATGTTTATTTCTGCTGAAAAACACGTTTTGACCCTTTCTGCACACTGGGGTTAAGGGCTGAGTGTGTGGGCTCTTCTGAGCCTTGCTGTTACAAGCAGATTCAGTTGCCTGAAAAAACGCGTTTATTTCGGGCTGAAAAACACGTTTTGAAAAGTGTGATGTTACTGCCCCATAACTTACATGGGGTTGACCAAACTTGCAGAAACATGTTTATTTCTGCTGAAAAACACGTTTTGACACTTTCTGTACACTGGGGTTAAGGGCTGAGTGTGTGGGCTCTTCTGAGCCTTGCTGTTACAAGTAGATTCAGTTGCCTGAAAAAACGCGTTTATTTCGGGCTGAAAAACACGTTTTGAAAAGTGTGATGTTACTGCCCCATAACTTACATGGGGTTGACCAAACTTGCAGAAACATGTTTATTTCTGCTGAATAACACGTTTTGACCCTTTCTGCACACTGGGGTTAAGGGCTGAGTGTGTGGGCTCTTCTGAGCCTTTCTGTTACAAGTAGATTCAGTTGCCTGAAAAAACGCGTTTATTTCGGGCTGAAAAACACGTTTTGAAAAGTGTGATGTTACTGCCCCATAACTTACATGGGGTTGTCCAAACTTGCAGAAACATGTTTATTTCTGCTGAAAAACACGTTTTGACACTTTCTGTACACTGGGGTTAAGGGCTGAGTGTGTGGGCTCTTCTGAGCCTTGCTGTTACAAGGAGATTCAGTTGTCTGAAAAAACGCGTTTATTTCGGGCTGAAAAACACGTTTTGAAAAGTGTGATGTTACTGCCCCATAACTTACATGGGGTTGACCAAACTTGCAGAAACATGTTTATTTCTGCTGAAAAACACGTTTTGACCCTTTCTGCACACTGGGGTTAAGGGCTGAGTGTGTGGGCTCTTCTGAGCCTTGCTGTTACAAGTAGATTCAGTTGCCTGAAAAAACGCGTTTATTTCGGGCTGAAAAACACGTTTTGAAAAGTGTGATGTTACTGCCCCATAACTTACATGGGGTTGACCAAACTTGCAGAAACATGTTTATTTCTGCTGAAAAACACGTTTTGACACTTTCTGTACACTGGGGTTAAGGGCTGAGTGTGTGGGCTCTTCTGAGCCTTGCTGTTACAAGTAGATTCAGTTGCCTGAAAAAACGCGTTTATTTCGGGCTGAAAAACACGTTTTGAAAAGTGTGATAATACTGCCCCATAACTTACATGGGGTTGACCAAACTTGCAGAAACATGTTTATTTCTGCTGAAAAACACGTTTTGACACTTTCTGTACACTGGGGTTAAGGGCTGAGTGTGTGGGCTCTTCTGAGCCTTGCTGTTACAAGTAGATTCAGTTGCCTGAAAAAACGCGTTTATTTCGGGCTGAAAAACACGTTTTGAAAAGTGTTCTGTTACTGCCCCATAACTTACATGGGGTTGACCAAACTTGCAGAAACATGTTTATTTCTGCTGAAAAACACGTTTTGACACTTTCTGTACACTGGGGTTAAGGGCTGAGTGTGTGGGCTCTTCTGAGCCTTGCTGTTACAAGTAGATTCAGTTGCCTGAAAAAACGCGTTTATTTCGGGCTGAAAAACACGTTTTGAAAAGTGTGATAATACTGCCCCATAACTTACATGGGGTTGACCAAACTTGCAGAAACATGTTTATTTCTGCTGAAAAACACGTTTTGACACTTTCTGTACACTGGGGTTAAGGGCTGAGTGTGTGGGCTCTTCTGAGCCTTGCTGTTACAAGGAGATTCAGTTGTCTGAAAAAACGCGTTTATTTCGGGCTGAAAAACACGTTTTGAAAAGTGTGATGTTACTGCCCCATAACTTACATGGGGTTGACCAAACTTGCAGAAACATGTTTATTTCTGCTGAAAAACACGTTTTGACCCTTTCTGCACACTGGGGTTAAGGGCTGAGTGTGTGGGCTCTTCTGAGCCTTGCTGTTACAAGTAGATTCAGTTGCCTGAAAAAACGCGTTTATTTCGGGCTGAAAAACACGTTTTGAAAAGTGTGATGTTACTGCCCCATAACTTACATGGGGTTGACCAAACTTGCAGAAACATGTTTATTTCTGCTGAAAAACACGTTTTGACACTTTCTGTACACTGGGGTTAAGGGCTGAGTGTGTGGGCTCTTCTGAGCCTTGCTGTTACAAGGAGATTCAGTTGTCTGAAAAAACACGTTTATTTCGGGCTGAAAAACACGTTTTGAAAAGTGTTCTGTTACTGCCCCATAACTTACATGGGGTTGACCAAACTTGCAGAAACATGTTTATTTCTGCTGAAAAACACGTTTTGACACTTTCTGTACACTGGGGTTAAGGGCTGAGTGTGTGGGCTCTTCTGAGCCTTGCTGTTACAAGTAGATTCAGTTGCCTGAAAAAAAGCGTTTATTTCGGGCTGAAAAACACGTTTTGAAAAGTGTGATAATACTGCCCCATAACTTACATGGGGTTGACCAAACTTGCAGAAACATGTTTATTTCTGCTGAAAAACACGTTTTGACACTTTCTGTACACTGGGGTTAAGGGCTGAGTGTGTGGGCTCTTCTGAGCCTTGCTGTTACAAGGAGATTCAGTTGTCTGAAAAAACGCGTTTATTTCGGGCTGAAAAACACGTTTTGAAAAGTGTGATGTTACTGCCCCATAACTTACATGGGGTTGACCAAACTTGCAGAAACATGTTTATTTCTGCTGAAAAACACGTTTTGACCCTTTCTGCACACTGGGGTTAAGGGCTGAGTGTGTGGGCTCTTCTGAGCCTTGCTGTTACAAGTAGATTCAGTTGCCTGAAAAAACGCGTTTATTTCGGGCTGAAAAACACGTTTTGAAAAGTGTGATGTTACTGCCCCATAACTTACATGGGGTTGACCAAACTTGCAGAAACATGTTTATTTCTGCTGAAAAACACGTTTTGACACTTTCTGTACACTGGGGTTAAGGGCTGAGTGTGTGGGCTCTTCTGAGCCTTGCTGTTACAAGTAGATTCAGTTGCCTGAAAAAACGCGTTTATTTCGGGCTGAAAAACACGTTTTGAAAAGTGTGATAATACTGCCCCATAACTTACATGGGGTTGACCAAACTTGCAGAAACATGTTTATTTCTGCTGAAAAACACGTTTTGACACTTTCTGTACACTGGGGTTAAGGGCTGAGTGTGTGGGCTCTTCTGAGCCTTGCTGTTACAAGTAGATTCAGTTGCCTGAAAAAACGCGTTTATTTCGGGCTGAAAAACACGTTTTGAAAAGTGTTCTGTTACTGCCCCATAACTTACATGGGGTTGACCAAACTTGCAGAAACATGTTTATTTCTGCTGAAAAACACGTTTTGACACTTTCTGTACACTGGGGTTAAGGGCTGAGTGTGTGGGCTCTTCTGAGCCTTGCTGTTACAAGTAGATTCAGTTGCCTGAAAAAACGCGTTTATTTCGGGCTGAAAAACACGTTTTGAAAAGTGTGATAATACTGCCCCATAACTTACATGGGGTTGACCAAACTTGCAGAAACATGTTTATTTCTGCTGAAAAACACGTTTTGACACTTTCTGTACACTGGGGTTAAGGGCTGAGTGTGTGGGCTCTTCTGAGCCTTGCTGTTACAAGGAGATTCAGTTGTCTGAAAAAACGCGTTTATTTCGGGCTGAAAAACACGTTTTGAAAAGTGTGATGTTACTGCCCCATAACTTACATGGGGTTGACCAAACTTGCAGAAACATGTTTATTTCTGCTGAAAAACACGTTTTGACCCTTTCTGCACACTGGGGTTAAGGGCTGAGTGTGTGGGCTCTTCTGAGCCTTGCTGTTACAAGTAGATTCAGTTGCCTGAAAAAACGCGTTTATTTCGGGCTGAAAAACACGTTTTGAAAAGTGTGATGTTACTGCCCCATAACTTACATGGGGTTGACCAAACTTGCAGAAACATGTTTATTTCTGCTGAAAAACACGTTTTGACACTTTCTGTACACTGGGGTTAAGGGCTGAGTGTGTGGGCTCTTCTGAGCCTTGCTGTTACAAGGAGATTCAGTTGTCTGAAAAAACGCGTTTATTTCGGGCTGAAAAACACGTTTTGAAAAGTGTTCTGTTACTGCCCCATAACTTACATGGGGTTGACCAAACTTGCAGAAACATGTTTATTTCTGCTGAAAAACACGTTTTGACCCTTTCTGCACACTGGGGTTAAGGGCTGAGTGTGTGGGCTCTTCTGAGCCTTGCTGTTACAAGTAGATTCAGTTGCCTGAAAAAACGCGTTTATTTCGGGCTGAAAAACACGTTTTGAAAAGTGTGATGTTACTGCCCCATAACTTACATGGGGTTGACCAAACTTGCAGAAACATGTTTATTTCTGCTGAAAAACACGTTTTGACACTTTCTGTACACTGGGGTTAAGGGCTGAGTGTGTGGGCTCTTCTGAGCCTTGCTGTTACAAGTAGATTCAGTTGCCTGAAAAAACGCGTTTATTTCGGGCTGAAAAACACGTTTTGAAAAGTGTGATGTTACTGCCCCATAACTTACATGGGGTTGACCAAACTTGCAGAAACATGTTTATTTCTGCTGAAAAACACGTTTTGACACTTTCTGTACACTGGGGTTAAGGGCTGAGTGTGTGGGCTCTTCTGAGCCTTGCTGTTACAAGGAGATTCAGTTGTCTGAAAAAACGCGTTTCTTTCGGGCTGAAAAACACGTTTTGAAAAGTGTGATGTTACTGCCCCATAACTTACATGGGGTTGACCAAACTTGCAGAAACATGTTTATTTCTGCTGAAAAACACGTTTTGACACTTTCTGTACACTGGGGTTAAGGGCTGAGTGTGTGGGCTCTTCTGAGCCTTGCTGTTACAAGGAGATTCAGTTGTCTGAAAAAACGCGTTTATTTCGGGCTGAAAAACACGTTTTGAAAAGTGTTCTGTTACTGCCCCATAACTTACATGGGGTTGACCAAACTTGCAGAAACATGTTTATTTCTGCTGAAAAACACGTTTTAACACTTTCTGTACACTGGGGTTAAGGGCTGAGTGTGTGGGCTCTTCTGAGCCTTGCTGTTACAAGGAGATTCAGTTGTCTGAAAAAACGCGTTTATTTCGGGCTGAAAAACACGTTTTGAAAAGTGTGATGTTACTGCCCCATAACTTACATGGGGTTGACCAAACTTGCAGAAACATGTTTATTTCTGCTGAAAAACACGTTTTGACCCTTTCTGCACACTGGGGTTAAGGGCTGAGTGTGTGGGCTCTTCTGAGCCTTGCTGTTACAAGTAGATTCAGTTGCCTGAAAAAACGCGTTTATTTCGGGCTGAAAAACACGTTTTGAAAAGTGTGATGTTACTGCCCCATAACTTACATGGGGTTGACCAAACTTGCAGAAACATGTTTATTTCTGCTGAAAAACACGTTTTGACACTTTCTGTACACTGGGGTTAAGGGCTGAGTGTGTGGGCTCTTCTGAGCCTTACTGTTACAAGGAGATTCAGTTGTCTGAAAAAACGCGTTTATTTCGGGCTGAAAAACACGTTTTGAAAAGTGTGATGTTACTGCCCCATAACTTACATGGGGTTGACCAAACTTGCAGAAACATGTTTATTTCTGCTGAAAAACACGTTTTGACACTTTCTGTACACTGGGGTTAAGGGCTGAGTGTGTGGGCTCTTCTGAGCCTTGCTGTTACAAGTAGATTCAGTTGCCTGAAAAAACGCGTTTATTTTGGGCTGAAAAACACGTTTTGAAAAGTGTGATGTTACTGCCCCATAACTTACATGGGGTTGACCAAACTTGCAGAAACATGTTTATTTCTGCTGAATAACACGTTTTGACCCTTTCTGCACACTGGGGTTAAGGGCTGAGTGTGTGGGCTCTTCTGAGCCTTGCTGTTACAAGTAGATTCAGTTGTCTGAAAAAACGCGTTTATTTCGGGCTGAAAAACACGTTTTGAAAAGTGTGATGTTACTGCCCCATAACTTACATGGGGTTGACCAAACTTGCAGAAACATGTTTATTTCTGCTGAAAAACACGTTTTGACACTTTCTGTACACTGGGGTTAAGGGCTGAGTGTGTGGGCTCTTCTGAGCCTTGCTGTTACAAGGAGATTCAGTTGTCTGAAAAAACGCGTTTATTTCGGGCTGAAAAACACGTTTTGAAAAGTGTTCTGTTACTGCCCCATAACTTACATGGGGTTGACCAAACTTGCAGAAACATGTTTATTTCTGCTGAAAAACACGTTTTGACACTTTCTGTACACTGGGGTTAAGGGCTGAGTGTGTGGGCTCTTCTGAGCCTTGCTGTTACAAGGAGATTCAGTTGTCTGAAAAAACGCGTTTATTTCGGGCTGAAAAACACGTTTTGAAAAGTGTGATGTTACTGCCCCATAACTTACATGGGGTTGACCAAACTTGCAGAAACATGTTTATTTCTGCTGAAAAACACGTTTTGACCCTTTCTGCACACTGGGGTTAAGGGCTGAGTGTGTGGGCTCTTCTGAGCCTTGCTGTTACAAGTAGATTCAGTTGCCTGAAAAAACGCGTTTATTTCGGGCTGAAAAACACGTTTTGAAAAGTGTGATGTTACTGCCCCATAACTTACATGGGGTTGACCAAACTTGCAGAAACATGTTTATTTCTGCTGAAAAACACGTTTTGACACTTTCTGTACACTGGGGTTAAGGGCTGAGTGTGTGGGCTCTTCTGAGCCTTGCTGTTACAAGGAGATTCAGTTGTCTGAAAAAACGCGTTTATTTCGGGCTGAAAAACACGTTTTGAAAAGTGTGATGTTACTGCCCCATAACTTACATGGGGTTGACCAAACTTGCAGAAACATGTTTATTTCTGCTGAAAAACACGTTTTGACACTTTCTGTACACTGGGGTTAAGGGCTGAGTGTGTGGGCTCTTCTGAGCCTTGCTGTTACAAGTAGATTCAGTTGCCTGAAAAAACGCGTTTATTTTGGGCTGAAAAACACGTTTTGAAAAGTGTGATGTTACTGCCCCATAACTTACATGGGGTTGACCAAACTTGCAGAAACATGTTTATTTCTGCTGAATAACACGTTTTGACCCTTTCTGCACACTGGGGTTAAGGGCTGAGTGTGTGGGCTCTTCTGAGCCTTGCTGTTACAAGTAGATTCAGTTGTCTGAAAAAACGCGTTTATTTCGGGCTGAAAAACACGTTTTGAAAAGTGTGATGTTACTGCCCCATAACTTACATGGGGTTGACCAAACTTGCAGAAACATGTTTATTTCTGCTGAAAAACACGTTTTGACACTTTCTGTACACTGGGGTTAAGGGCTGAGTGTGTGGGCTCTTCTGAGCCTTGCTGTTACAAGGAGATTCAGTTGTCTGAAAAAACGCGTTTATTTCGGGCTGAAAAACTCGTTTTGAAAAGTGTGATGTTACTGCCCCATAACTTACATGGGGTTGACCAAACTTGCAGAAACATGTTTATTTCTGCTGAAAAACACGTTTTGACCCTTTCTGCACACTGGGGTTAAGGGCTGAGTGTGTGGGCTCTTCTGAGCCTTGCTGTTACAAGTAGATTCAGTTGCCTGAAAAAACGCGTTTATTTCGGGCTGAAAAACACGTTTTGAAAAGTGTTCTGTTACTGCCCCATAACTTACATGGGGTTGACCAAACTTGCAGAAACATGTTTATTTCTGCTGAAAAACACGTTTTGACACTTTCTGTACACTGGGGTTAAGGGCTGAGTGTGTGGGCTCTTCTGAGCCTTGCTGTTACAAGGAGATTCAGTTGTCTGAAAAAACGCGTTTATTTTGGGCTGAAAAACACGTTTTGAAAAGTGTGATGTTACTGCCCCATAACTTACATGGGGTTGACCAAACTTGCAGAAACATGTTTATTTCTGCTGAAAAACACGTTTTGACACTTTCTGTACACTGGGGTTAAGGGCTGAGTGTGTGGGCTCTTCTGAGCCTTGCTGTTACAAGGAGATTCAGTTGTCTGAAAAAACGCGTTTATTTTGGGCTGAAAAACACGTTTTGAAAAGTGTGATGTTACTGCCCCATAACTTACATGGGGTTGACCAAACTTGCAGAAACATGTTTATTTCTGCTGAAAAACACGTTTTGACACTTTCTGTACACTGGGGTTAAGGGCTGAGTGTGTGGGCTCTTCTGAGCCTTGCTGTTACAAGGAGATTCAGTTGTCTGAAAAAACGCGTTTATTTCGGGCTGAAAAACACGTTTTGAAAAGTGTGATGTTACTGCCCCATAACTTACATGGGGTTGACCAAACTTGCAGAAACATGTTTATTTCTGCTGAAAAACACGTTTTGACCCTTTCTGCACACTGGGGTTAAGGGCTGAGTGTGTGGGCTCTTCTGAGCCTTGCTGTTACAAGTAGATTCAGTTGTCTGAAAAAACGCGTTTATTTCGGGCTGAAAAACACGTTTTGAAAAGTGTGATGTTACTGCCCCATAACTTACATGGGGTTGACCAAACTTGCAGAAACATGTTTATTTCTGCTGAAAAACACGTTTTGACACTTTCTGTACACTGGGGTTAAGGGCTGAGTGTGTGGGCTCTTCTGAGCCTTGCTGTTACAAGGAGATTCAGTTGTCTGAAAAAACGCGTTTATTTCGGGCTGAAAAACTCGTTTTGAAAAGTGTGATGTTACTGCCCCATAACTTACATGGGGTTGACCAAACTTGCAGAAACATGTTTATTTCTGCTGAAAAACACGTTTTGACCCTTTCTGCACACTGGGGTTAAGGGCTGAGTGTGTGGGCTCTTCTGAGCCTTGCTGTTACAAGTAGATTCAGTTGCCTGAAAAAACGCGTTTATTTCGGGCTGAAAAACACGTTTTGAAAAGTGTTCTGTTACTGCCCCATAACTTACATGGGGTTGACCAAACTTGCAGAAACATGTTTATTTCTGCTGAAAAACACGTTTTGACACTTTCTGTACACTGGGGTTAAGGACTGAGTGTGTGGGCTCTTCTGAGCCTTGCTGTTACAAGGAGATTCAGTTGTCTGAAAAAACGCGTTTATTTCGGGCTGAAAAACACGTTTTGAAAAGTGTTCTGTTACTGCCCCATAACTTACATGGGGTTGACCAAACTTGCAGAAACATGTTTATTTCTGCTGAAAAACACGTTTTGACACTTTCTGTACACTGGGGTTAAGGGCTGAGTGTGTGGGCTCTTCTGAGCCTTGCTGTTACAAGGAGATTCAGTTGTCTGAAAAAACGCGTTTATTTCGGGCTGAAAAACACGTTTTGAAAAGTGTGATGTTACTGCCCCATAACTTACATGGGGTTGACCAAACTTGCAGAAACATGTTTATTTCTGCTGAAAAACACGTTTTGACCCTTTCTGCACACTGGGGTTAAGGGCTGAGTGTGTGGGCTCTTCTGAGCCTTGCTGTTACAAGTAGATTCAGTTGCCTGAAAAAACGCGTTTATTTCGGGCTGAAAAACACGTTTTGAAAAGTGTGATGTTACTGCCCCATAACTTACATGGGGTTGACCAAACTTGCAGAAACATGTTTATTTCTGCTGAAAAACACGTTTTGACACTTTCTGTACACTGGGGTTAAGGGCTGAGTGTGTGGGCTCTTCTGAGCCTTGCTGTTACAAGGAGATTCAGTTGTCTGAAAAAACGCGTTTATTTCGGGCTGAAAAACACGTTTTGAAAAGTGTGATGTTACTGCCCCATAACTTACATGGGGTTGACCAAACTTGCAGAAACATGTTTATTTCTGCTGAAAAACACGTTTTGACACTTTCTGTACACTGGGGTTAAGGGCTGAGTGTGTGGGCTCTTCTGAGCCTTGCTGTTACAAGGAGATTCAGTTGTCTGAAAAAACGCGTTTATTTCGGGCTGAAAAACTCGTTTTGAAAAGTGTGATGTTACTGCCCCATAACTTACATGGGGTTGACCAAACTTGCAGAAACATGTTTATTTCTGCTGAAAAACACGTTTTGACCCTTTCTGCACACTGGGGTTAAGGGCTGAGTGTGTGGGCTCTTCTGAGCCTTGCTGTTACAAGGAGATTCAGTTGTCTGAAAAAACGCGTTTATTTCGGGCTGAAAAACACGTTTTGAAAAGTGTGATGTTACTGCCCCATAACTTACATGGGGTTGACCAAACTTGCAGAAACATGTTTATTTCTGCTGAAAAACACGTTTTGACCCTTTCTGCACACTGGGGTTAAGGGCTGAGTGTGTGGGCTCTTCTGAGCCTTGCTGTTACAAGTAGATTCAGTTGCCTGAAAAAACGCGTTTATTTCGGGCTGAAAAACACGTTTTGAAAAGTGTGATGTTACTGCCCCATAACTTACATGGGGTTGACCAAACTTGCAGAGACATGTTTATTTCTGCTGAAAAACACGTTTTGACACTTTCTGTACACTGGGGTTAAGGGCTGAGTGTGTGGGCTCTTCTGAGCCTTGCTGTTACAAGGAGATTCAGTTGTCTGAAAAAACGCGTTTATTTCGGGCTGAAAAACACGTTTTGAAAAGTGTGATGTTACTGCCCCATAACTTACATGGGGTTGACCAAACTTGCAGAAACATGTTTATTTCTGCTGAAAAACACGTTTTGACACTTTCTGTACACTGGGGTTAAGGGCTGAGTGTGTGGGCTCTTCTGAGCCTTGCTGTTACAAGGAGATTCAGTTGTCTGAAAAAACGCGTTTATTTCGGGCTGAAAAACACGTTTTGAAAAGTGTGATGTTACTGCCCCATAACTTACATGGGGTTGACCAAACTTGCAGAAACATGTTTATTTCTGCTGAAAAACACGTTTTGACCCTTTCTGCACACTGGGGTTAAGGGCTGAGTGTGTGGGCTCTTCTGAGCCTTGCTGTTACAAGGAGATTCAGTTGTCTGAAAAAACGCGTTTATTTTGGGCTGAAAAACACGTTTTGAAAAGTGTGATGTTACTGCCCCATAACTTACATGGGGTTGACCAAACTTGCAGAAACATGTTTATTTCTGCTGAAAAACACGTTTTGACACTTTCTGTACACTGGGGTTAAGGGCTGAGTGTGTGGGCTCTTCTGAGCCTTGCTGTTACAAGGAGATTCAGTTGTCTGAAAAAACGCGTTTATTTCGGGCTGAAAAACACGTTTTGAAAAGTGTGATGTTACTGCCCCATAACTTACATGGGGTTGACCAAACTTGCAGAAACATGTTTATTTCTGCTGAAAAACACGTTTTGACCCTTTCTGCACACTGGGGTTAAGGGCTGAGTGTGTGGGCTCTTCTGAGCCTTGCTGTTACAAGTAGATTCAGTTGTCTGAAAAAACGCGTTTATTTCGGGCTGAAAAACACGTTTTGAAAAGTGTGATGTTACTGCCCCATAACTTACATGGGGTTGACCAAACTTGCAGAAACATGTTTATTTCTGCTGAAAAACACGTTTTGACACTTTCTGTACACTGGGGTTAAGGGCTGAGTGTGTGGGCTCTTCTGAGCCTTGCTGTTACAAGGAGATTCAGTTGTCTGAAAAAACGCGTTTATTTCGGGCTGAAAAACTCGTTTTGAAAAGTGTGATGTTACTGCCCCATAACTTACATGGGGTTGACCAAACTTGCAGAAACATGTTTATTTCTGCTGAAAAACACGTTTTGACCCTTTCTGCACACTGGGGTTAAGGGCTGAGTGTGTGGGCTCTTCTGAGCCTTGCTGTTACAAGTAGATTCAGTTGCCTGAAAAAACGCGTTTATTTCGGGCTGAAAAACACGTTTTGAAAAGTGTTCTGTTACTGCCCCATAACTTACATGGGGTTGACCAAACTTGCAGAAACATGTTTATTTCTGCTGAAAAACACGTTTTGACACTTTCTGTACACTGGGGTTAAGGGCTGAGTGTGTGGGCTCTTCTGAGCCTTGCTGTTACAAGGAGATTCAGTTGTCTGAAAAAACGCGTTTATTTCGGGCTGAAAAACACGTTTTGAAAAGTGTGATGTTACTGCCCCATAACTTACATGGGGTTGACCAAACTTGCAGAAACATGTTTATTTCTGCTGAAAAACACGTTTTGACACTTTCTGTACACTGGGGTTAAGGGCTGAGTGTGTGGGCTCTTCTGAGCCTTGCTGTTACAAGGAGATTCAGTTGTCTGAAAAAACGCGTTTATTTCGGGCTTAAAAACACGTTTTGAAAAGTGTTCTGTTACTGCCCCATAACTTACATGGGGTTGACCAAACTTGCAGAAACATGTTTATTTCTGCTGAAAAACACGTTTTGACACTTTCTGTACACTGGGGTTAAGGGCTGAGTGTGTGGGCTCTTCTGAGCCTTGCTGTTACAAGGAGATTCAGTTGTCTGAAAAAACGCGTTTATTTCGGGCTGAAAAACACGTTTTGAAAAGTGTGATGTTACTGCCCCATAACTTACATGGGGTTGACCAAACTTGCAGAAACATGTTTATTTCTGCTGAAAAACACGTTTTGACCCTTTCTGCACACTGGGGTTAAGGGCTGAGTGTGTGGGCTCTTCTGAGCCTTGCTGTTACAAGTAGATTCAGTTGCCTGAAAAAACGCGTTTATTTCGGGCTGAAAAACACGTTTTGAAAAGTGTGATGTTACTGCCCCATAACTTACATGGGGTTGACCAAACTTGCAGAAACATGTTTATTTCTGCTGAAAAACACGTTTTGACACTTTCTGTACACTGGGGTTAAGGGCTGAGTGTGTGGGCTCTTCTGAGCCTTGCTGTTACAAGGAGATTCAGTTGTCTGAAAAAACGCGTTTATTTCGGGCTGAAAAACACGTTTTGAAAAGTGTGATGTTACTGCCCCATAACTTACATTGGGTTGACCAAACTTGCAGAAACATGTTTATTTCTGCTGAAAAACACGTTTTGACACTTTCTGTACACTGGGGTTAAGGGCTGAGTGTGTGGGCTCTTCTGAGCCTTGCTGTTACAAGGAGATTCAGTTGTCTGAAAAAACGCGTTTATTTCGGGCTGAAAAACACGTTTTGAAAAGTGTTCTGTTACTGCCCCATAACTTACATGGGGTTGACCAAACTTGCAGAAACATGTTTATTTCTGCTGAAAAACACGTTTTGACACTTTCTGTACACTGGGGTTAAGGGCTGAGTGTGTGGGCTCTTCTGAGCCTTGCTGTTACAAGTAGATTCAGTTGCCTGAAAAAACGTGTTTATTTCGGGCTGAAAAACACGTTTTGAAAAGTGTGATAATACTGCCCCATAACTTACATGGGGTTGACCAAACTTGCAGAAACATGTTTATTTCTGCTGAAAAACACGTTTTGACACTTTCTGTACACTGGGGTTAAGGGCTGAGTGTGTGGGCTCTTCTGAGCCTTGCTGTTACAAGGAGATTCAGTTGTCTGAAAAAACGCGTTTATTTCGGGCTGAAAAACACGTTTTGAAAAGTGTGATGTTACTGCCCCATAACTTACATGGGGTTGACCAAACTTGCAGAAACATGTTTATTTCTGCTGAAAAACACGTTTTGACCCTTTCTGCACACTGGGGTTAAGGGCTGAGTGTGTGGGCTCTTCTGAGCCTTGCTGTTACAAGTAGATTCAGTTGCCTGAAAAAACGCGTTTATTTCGGGCTGAAAAACACGTTTTGAAAAGTGTGATGTTACTGCCCCATAACTTACATGGGGTTGTCCAAACTTGCAGAAACATGTTTATTTCTGCTGAAAAACACGTTTTGACACTTTCTGTACACTGGGGTTAAGGGCTGAGTGTGTGGGCTCTTCTGAGCCTTGCTGTTACAAGGAGATTCAGTTGTCTGAAAAAACGCGTTTATTTCGGGCTGAAAAACACGTTTTGAAAAGTGTGATGTTACTGCCCCATAACTTACATGGGGTTGACCAAACTTGCAGAAACATGTTTATTTCTGCTGAAAAACACGTTTTGACCCTTTCTGCACACTGGGGTTAAGGGCTGAGTGTGTGGGCTCTTCTGAGCCTTGCTGTTACAAGTAGATTCAGTTGCCTGAAAAAACGCGTTTATTTCGGGCTGAAAAACACGTTTTGAAAAGTGTGATGTTACTGCCCCATAACTTACATGGGGTTGACCAAACTTGCAGAAACATGTTTATTTCTGCTGAAAAACACGTTTTGACACTTTCTGTACACTGGGGTTAAGGGCTGAGTGTGTGGGCTCTTCTGAGCCTTGCTGTTACAAGTAGATTCAGTTGCCTGAAAAAACGCGTTTATTTCGGGCTGAAAAACACGTTTTGAAAAGTGTGATAATACTGCCCCATAACTTACATGGGGTTGACCAAACTTGCAGAAACATGTTTATTTCTGCTGAAAAACACGTTTTGACACTTTCTGTACACTGGGGTTAAGGGCTGAGTGTGTGGGCTCTTCTGAGCCTTGCTGTTACAAGTAGATTCAGTTGCCTGAAAAAACGCGTTTATTTCGGGCTGAAAAACACGTTTTGAAAAGTGTTCTGTTACTGCCCCATAACTTACATGGGGTTGACCAAACTTGCAGAAACATGTTTATTTCTGCTGAAAAACACGTTTTGACACTTTCTGTACACTGGGGTTAAGGGCTGAGTGTGTGGGCTCTTCTGAGCCTTGCTGTTACAAGTAGATTCAGTTGCCTGAAAAAACGCGTTTATTTCGGGCTGAAAAACACGTTTTGAAAAGTGTGATAATACTGCCCCATAACTTACATGGGGTTGACCAAACTTGCAGAAACATGTTTATTTCTGCTGAAAAACACGTTTTGACACTTTCTGTACACTGGGGTTAAGGGCTGAGTGTGTGGGCTCTTCTGAGCCTTGCTGTTACAAGGAGATTCAGTTGTCTGAAAAAACGCGTTTATTTCGGGCTGAAAAACACGTTTTGAAAAGTGTGATGTTACTGCCCCATAACTTACATGGGGTTGACCAAACTTGCAGAAACATGTTTATTTCTGCTGAAAAACACGTATTGACCCTTTCTGCACACTGGGGTTAAGGGCTGAGTGTGTGGGCTCTTCTGAGCCTTGCTGTTACAAGTAGATTCAGTTGCCTGAAAAAACGCGTTTATTTCGGGCTGAAAAACACGTTTTGAAAAGTGTGATGTTACTGCCCCATAACTTACATGGGGTTGACCAAACTTGCAGAAACATGTTTATTTCTGCTGAAAAACACGTTTTGACACTTTCTGTACACTGGGGTTAAGGGCTGAGTGTGTGGGCTCTTCTGAGCCTTGCTGTTACAAGGAGATTCAGTTGTCTGAAAAAACGCGTTTATTTCGGGCTGAAAAACACGTTTTGAAAAGTGTGATGTTACTGCCCCATAACTTACATGGGGTTGACCAAACTTGCAGAAACATGTTTATTTCTGCTGAAAAACACGTTTTGACCCTTTCTGCATACTGGGGTTAAGGGCTGAGTGTGTGGGCTCTTCTGAGCCTTGCTGTTACAAGTAGATTCAGTTGCCTGAAAAAACGCGTTTATTTCGGGCTGAAAAACACGTTTTGAAAAGTGTGATGTTACTGCCCCATAACTTACATGGGGTTGACCAAACTTGCAGAAACATGTTTATTTCTGCTGAAAAACACGTTTTGACACTTTCTGTACACTGGGGTTAAGGGCTGAGTGTGTGGGCTCTTCTGAGCCTTGCTGTTACAAGTAGATTCAGTTGCCTGAAAAAACGCGTTTATTTCGGGCTGAAAAACACGTTTTGAAAAGTGTGATGTTACTGCCCCATAACTTACATGGGGTTGACCAAACTTGCAGAAACATGTTTATTTCTGCTGAAAAACACGTTTTGACACTTTCTGTACACTGGGGTTAAGGGCTGAGTGTGTGGGCTCTTCTGAGCCTTGCTGTTACAAGGAGATTCAGTTATCTGAAAAAACGCGTTTCTTTCGGGCTGAAAAACACGTTTTGAAAAGTGTGATGTTACTGCCCCATAACTTACATGGGGTTGACCAAACTTGCAGAAACATGTTTATTTCTGCTGAAAAACACGTTTTGACACTTTCTGTACACTGGGGTTAAGGGCTGAGTGTGTGGGCTCTTCTGAGCCTTGCTGTTACAAGTAGATTCAGTTGCCTGAAAAAACGCGTTTATTTCGGGCTGAAAAACACGTTTTGAAAAGTGTGATAATACTGCCCCATAACTTACATGGGGTTGACCAAACTTGCAGAAACATGTTTATTTCTGCTGAAAAACACGTTTTGACACTTTCTGTACACTGGGGTTAAGGGCTGAGTGTGTGGGCTCTTCTGAGCCTTGCTGTTACAAGTAGATTCAGTTGCCTGAAAAAACGCGTTTATTTCGGGCTGAAAAACACGTTTTGAAAAGTGTGATAATACTGCCCCATAACTTACATGGGGTTGACCAAACTTGCAGAAACATGTTTATTTCTGCTGAAAAACACGTTTTGACACTTTCTGTACACTGGGGTTAAGGGCTGAGTGTGTGGGCTCTTCTGAGCCTTGCTGTTACAAGTAGATTCAGTTGCCTGAAAAAACGCGTTTATTTCGGGCTGAAAAACACGTTTTGAAAAGTGTTCTGTTACTGCCCCATAACTTACATGGGGTTGACCAAACTTGCAGAAACATGTTTATTTCTGCTGAAAAACACGTTTTGGACACTTTCTGTACACTGGGGTTAAGGGCTGAGTGTGTGGGCTCTTCTGAGCCTTGCTGTTACAAGTAGATTCAGTTGCCTGAAAAAACGCGTTTATTTCGGGCTGAAAAACACGTTTGAAAAGTGTGATAATACTGCCCCATAACTTACATGGGGTTGACCAAACTTGCAGAAACATGTTTATTTCTGCTGAAAAACACGTTTTGACACTTTCTGTACACTGGGGTTAAGGGCTGAGTGTGTGGGCTCTTCTGAGCCTTGCTGTTACAAGGAGATTCAGTTGTCTGAAAAAACGCGTTTATTTCGGGCTGAAAAACACGTTTTGAAAAGTGTGATGTTACTGCCCCATAACTTACATGGGGTTGACCAAACTTGCAGAAACATGTTTATTTCTGCTGAAAAACACGTATTGACCCTTTCTGCACACTGGGGTTAAGGGCTGAGTGTGTGGGCTCTTCTGAGCCTTGCTGTTACAAGTAGATTCAGTTGCCTGAAAAAACGCGTTTATTTCGGGCTGAAAAACACGTTTTGAAAAGTGTGATGTTACTGCCCCATAACTTACATGGGGTTGACCAAACTTGCAGAAACATGTTTATTTCTGCTGAAAAACACGTTTTGACACTTTCTGTACACTGGGGTTAAGGGCTGAGTGTGTGGGCTCTTCTGAGCCTTGCTGTTACAAGGAGATTCAGTTGTCTGAAAAAACGCGTTTATTTCGGGCTGAAAAACACGTTTTGAAAAGTGTGATGTTACTGCCCCATAACTTACATGGGGTTGACCAAACTTGCAGAAACATGTTTATTTCTGCTGAAAAACACGTTTTGACCCTTTCTGCATACTGGGGTTAAGGGCTGAGTGTGTGGGCTCTTCTGAGCCTTGCTGTTACAAGTAGATTCAGTTGCCTGAAAAAACGCGTTTATTTCGGGCTGAAAAACACGTTTTGAAAAGTGTGATGTTACTGCCCCATAACTTACATGGGGTTGACCAAACTTGCAGAAACATGTTTATTTCTGCTGAAAAACACGTTTTGACACTTTCTGTACACTGGGGTTAAGGGCTGAGTGTGTGGGCTCTTCTGAGCCTTGCTGTTACAAGTAGATTCAGTTGCCTGAAAAAACGCGTTTATTTCGGGCTGAAAAACACGTTTTGAAAAGTGTGATGTTACTGCCCCATAACTTACATGGGGTTGACCAAACTTGCAGAAACATGTTTATTTCTGCTGAAAAACACGTTTTGACACTTTCTGTACACTGGGGTTAAGGGCTGAGTGTGTGGGCTCTTCTGAGCCTTGCTGTTACAAGGAGATTCAGTTATCTGAAAAAACGCGTTTCTTTCGGGCTGAAAAACACGTTTTGAAAAGTGTGATGTTACTGCCCCATAACTTACATGGGGTTGACCAAACTTGCAGAAACATGTTTATTTCTGCTGAAAAACACGTTTTGACACTTTCTGTACACTGGGGTTAAGGGCTGAGTGTGTGGGCTCTTCTGAGCCTTGCTGTTACAAGTAGATTCAGTTGCCTGAAAAACGCGTTTATTTCGGGCTGAAAAACACGTTTTGAAAAGTGTGATAATACTGCCCCATAACTTACATGGGGTTGACCAAACTTGCAGAAACATGTTTATTTCTGCTGAAAAACACGTTTTGACACTTTCTGTACACTGGGGTTAAGGGCTGAGTGTGTGGGCTCTTCTGAGCCTTGCTGTTACAAGGAGATTCAGTTGTCTGAAAAAACGCGTTTATTTCGGGCTGAAAAACACGTTTTGAAAAGTGTGATGTTACTGCCCCATAACTTACATGGGGTTGACCAAACTTGCAGAAACATGTTTATTTCTGCTGAAAAACACGTTTTGACCCTTTCTGCACACTGGGGTTAAGGGCTGAGTGTGTGGGCTCTTCTGAGCCTTGCTGTTACAAGTAGATTCAGTTGCCTGAAAAAACGCGTTTATTTCGGGCTGAAAAACACGTTTTGAAAAGTGTGATGTTACTGCCCCATAACTTACATGGGGTTGACCAAACTTGCAGAAACATGTTTATTTCTGCTGAAAAACACGTTTTGACACTTTCTGTACACTGGGGTTAAGGGCTGAGTGTGTGGGCTCTTCTGAGCCTTGCTGTTACAAGTAGATTCAGTTGCCTGAAAAAACGCGTTTATTTCGGGCTGAAAAACACGTTTTGAAAAGTGTGATGTTACTGCCCCATAACTTACATGGGGTTGACCAAACTTGCAGAAACATGTTTATTTCTGCTGAAAAACACGTTTTGACACTTTCTGTACACTGGGGTTAAGGGCTGAGTGTGTGGGCTCTTCTGAGCCTTGCTGTTACAAGGAGATTCAGTTATCTGAAAAAACGCGTTTCTTTCGGGCTGAAAAACACGTTTTGAAAAGTGTGATGTTACTGCCCCATAACTTACATGGGGTTGACCAAACTTGCAGAAACATGTTTATTTCTGCTGAAAAACACGTTTTGACACTTTCTGTACACTGGGGTTAAGGGCTGAATGTGTGGGCTCTTCTGAGCCTTGCTGTTACAAGGAGATTCAGTTGTCTGAAAAAACGCGTTTATTTCAGGCTGAAAAACACGTTTTGAAAAGTGTTCTGTTACTGCCCCATAACTTACATGGGGTTGACCAAACTTGCAGAAACATGTTTATTTCTGCTGAAAAACACGTTTTGACACTTTCTGTACACTGGGGTTAAGGGCTGAGTGTGTGGGCTCTTCTGAGCCTTGCTGTTACAAGGAGATTCAGTTGTCTGAAAAAACGCGTTTATTTCGGGCTGAAAAACACGTTTTGAAAAGTGTGATGTTACTGCCCCATAACTTACATGGGGTTGACCAAACTTGCAGAAACATGTTTATTTCTGCTGAAAAACACGTTTTGACCCTTTCTGCACACTGGGGTTAAGGGCTGAGTGTGTGGGCTCTTCTGAGCCTTGCTGTTACAAGTAGATTCAGTTTCCTGAAAAAACGCGTTTATTTCGGGCTGAAAAACACGTTTTGAAAAGTGTGATGTTACTGCCCCATAACTTACATGGGGTTGACCAAACTTGCAGAAACATGTTTATTTCTGCTGAAAAACACGTTTTGACACTTTCTGTACACTGGGGTTAAGGGCTGAGTGTGTGGGCTCTTCTGAGCCTTGCTGTTACAAGGAGATTCAGTTGTCTGAAAAAACGCGTTTATTTCGGGCTGAAAAACACGTTTTGAAAAGTGTGATGTTACTGCCCCATAACTTACATGGGGTTGACCAAACTTGCAGAAACATGTTTATTTCTGCTGAAAAACACGTTTTGACACTTTCTGTACACTGGGGTTAAGGGCTGAGTGTGTGGGCTCTTCTGAGCCTTGCTGTTACAAGTAGATTCAGTTGCCTGAAAAAACGTGTTTATTTTGGGCTGAAAAACACGTTTTGAAAAGTGTGATGTTACTGCCCCATAACTTACATGGGGTTGACCAAACTTGCAGAAACATGTTTATTTCTGCTGAAAAACACGTTTTGACACTTTCTGTACACTGGGGTTAAGGGCTGAGTGTGTGGGCTCTTCTGAGCCTTGCTGTTACAAGGAGATTCAGTTGTCTGAAAAAACGCGTTTATTTCGGGCTGAAAAACACGTTTTGAAAAGTGTGATGTTACTGCCCCATAACTTACATGGGGTTGACCAAACTTGCAGAAACATGTTTATTTCTGCTGAAAAACACGTTTTGACCCTTTCTGCACACTGGGGTTAAGGGCTGAGTGTGTGGGCTCTTCTGAGCCTTGCTGTTACAAGTAGATTCAGTTGTCTGAAAAAACGCGTTTATTTCGGGCTGAAAAACACGTTTTGAAAAGTGTGATGTTACTGCCCCATAACTTACATGGGGTTGACCAAACTTGCAGAAACATGTTTATTTCTACTGAAAAACACGTTTTGACACTTTCTGTACACTGGGGTTAAGGGCTGAGTGTGTGGGCTCTTCTGAGCCTTGCTGTTACAAGGAGATTCAGTTGTCTGAAAAAACGCGTTTATTTCGGGCTGAAAAACACGTTTTGAAAAGTGTGATGTTACTGCCCCATAACTTACATGGGGTTGACCAAACTTGCAGAAACATGTTTATTTCTGCTGAAAAACACGTTTTGACCCTTTCTGCACACTGGGGTTAAGGGCTGAGTGTGTGGGCTCTTCTGAGCCTTGCTGTTACAAGTAGATTCAGTTGCCTGAAAAAACGCGTTTATTTCGGGCTGAAAAACACGTTTTGAAAAGTGTTCTGTTACTGCCCCATAACTTACATGGGGTTGACCAAACTTGCAGAAACATGTTTATTTCTGCTGAAAAACACGTTTTGACACTTTCTGTACACTGGGGTTAAGGGCTGAGTGTGTGGGCTCTTCTGAGCCTTGCTGTTACAAGGAGATTCAGTTGTCTGAAAAAACGCGTTTATTTCGGGCTGAAAAACACGTTTTGAAAAGTGTGATGTTACTGCCCCATAACTTACATGGGGTTGACCAAACTTGCAGAAACATGTTTATTTCTGCTGAAAAACACGTTTTGACCCTTTCTGCACACTGGGGTTAAGGGCTGAGTGTGTGGGCTCTTCTGAGCCTTGCTGTTACAAGTAGATTCAGTTGCCTGAAAAAACGCGTTTATTTCGGGCTGAAAAACACGTTTTGAAAAGTGTGATGTTACTGCCCCATAACTTACATGGGGTTGTCCAAACTTGCAGAAACATGTTTATTTCTGCTGAAAAACACGTTTTGACACTTTCTGTACACTGGGGTTAAGGGCTGAGTGTGTGGGCTCTTCTGAGCCTTGCTGTTACAAGGAGATTCAGTTGTCTGAAAAAACGCGTTTATTTCGGGCTGAAAAACACGTTTTGAAAAGTGTGATGTTACTGCCCCATAACTTACATGGGGTTGACCAAACTTGCAGAAACATGTTTATTTCTGCTGAAAAACACGTTTTGACACTTTCTGTACACTGGGGTTAAGGGCTGAGTGTGTGGGCTCTTCTGAGCCTTGCTGTTACAAGGAGATTCAGTTGTCTGAAAAAACGCGTTTATTTCGGGCTGAAAAACACGTTTTGAAAAGTGTGATGTTACTGCCCCATAACTTACATGGGGTTGACCAAACTTGCAGAAACATGTTTATTTCTGCTGAAAAACACGTTTTGACCCTTTCTGCACACTGGGGTTAAGGGCTGAGTGTGTGGGCTCTTCTGAGCCTTGCTGTTACAAGTAGATTCAGTTGTCTGAAAAAACGCGTTTATTTCGGGCTGAAAAACACGTTTTGAAAAGTGTGATGTTACTGCCCCATAACTTACATGGGGTTGACCAAACTTGCAGAAACATGTTTATTTCTACTGAAAAACACGTTTTGACACTTTCTGTACACTGGGGTTAAGGGCTGAGTGTGTGGGCTCTTCTGAGCCTTGCTGTTACAAGGAGATTCAGTTGTCTGAAAAAACGCGTTTATTTCGGGCTGAAAAACACGTTTTGAAAAGTGTGATGTTACTGCCCCATAACTTACATGGGGTTGACCAAACTTGCAGAAACATGTTTATTTCTGCTGAAAAACACGTTTTGACCCTTTCTGCACACTGGGGTTAAGGGCTGAGTGTGTGGGCTCTTCTGAGCCTTGCTGTTACAAGTAGATTCAGTTGCCTGAAAAAACGCGTTTATTTCGGGCTGAAAAACACGTTTTGAAAAGTGTGATGTTACTGCCCCATAACTTACATGGGGTTGACCAAACTTGCAGAAACATGTTTATTTCTGCTGAAAAACACGTTTTGACACTTTCTGTACACTGGGGTTAAGGGCTGAGTGTGTGGGCTCTTCTGAGCCTTGCTGTTACAAGTAGATTCAGTTGCCTGAAAAAACGCGTTTATTTCGGGCTGAAAAACACGTTTTGAAAAGTGTGATAATACTGCCCCATAACTTACATGGGGTTGACCAAACTTGCAGAAACATGTTTATTTCTGCTGAAAAACACGTTTTGACACTTTCTGTACACTGGGGTTAAGGGCTGAGTGTGTGGGCTCTTCTGAGCCTTGCTGTTACAAGTAGATTCAGTTGCCTGAAAAAACGCGTTTATTTCGGGCTGAAAAACACGTTTTGAAAAGTGTGATGTTACTGCCCCATAACTTACATGGGGTTGACCAAACTTGCAGAAACATGTTTATTTCTGCTGAAAAACACGTTTTGACACTTTCTGTACACTGGGGTTAAGGGCTGAGTGTGTGGGCTCTTCTGAGCCTTGCTGTTACAAGGAGATTCAGTTGTCTGAAAAAACGCGTTTATTTCGGGCTGAAAAACACGTTTTGAAAAGTGTTCTGTTACTGCCCCATAACTTACATGGGGTTGACCAAACTTGCAGAAACATGTTTATTTCTGCTGAAAAACACGTTTTGACACTTTCTGTACACTGGGGTTAAGGGCTGAGTGTGTGGGCTCTTCTGAGCCTTGCTGTTACAAGGAGATTCAGTTGTCTGAAAAAACGCGTTTATTTCGGGCTGAAAAACACGTTTTGAAAAGTGTTCTGTTACTGCCCCATAACTTACATGGGGTTGACCAAACTTGCAGAAACATGTTTATTTCTGCTGAAAAACACGTTTTGACCCTTTCTGCACACTGGGGTTAAGGGCTGAGTGTGTGGGCTCTTCTGAGCCTTGCTGTTACAAGTAGATTCAGTTGCCTGAAAAAACGCGTTTATTTCGGGCTGAAAAACACGTTTTGAAAAGTGTGATGTTACTGCCCCATAACTTACATGGGGTTGACCAAACTTGCAGAAACATGTTTATTTCTGCTGAAAAACACGTTTTGACACTTTCTGTACACTGGGGTTAAGGGCTGAGTGTGTGGGCTCTTCTGAGCCTTGCTGTTACAAGTAGATTCAGTTGCCTGAAAAAACGCGTTTATTTCGGGCTGAAAAACACGTTTTGAAAAGTGTGATAATACTGCTCCATAACTTACATGGGGTTGACCAAACTTGCAGAAACATGTTTATTTCTGCTGAAAAACACGTTTTGACACTTTCTGTACACTGGGGTTAAGGGCTGAGTGTGTGGGCTCTTCTGAGCCTTGCTGTTACAAGTGGATTCAGTTGCCTGAAAAAACGCGTTTATTTCGGGCTGAAAAACACGTTTTGAAAAGTGTGATAATACTGCCCCATAACTTACATGGGGTTGACCAAACTTGCAGAAACATGTTTATTTCTGCTGAAAAACACGTTTTGACACTTTCTGTACACTGGGGTTAAGGGCTGAGTGTGTGGGCTCTTCTGAGCCTTGCTGTTACAAGGAGATTCAGTTGTCTTAAAAAACGCGTTTATTTCGGGCTGAAAAACACGTTTTGAAAAGTGTGATGTTACTGCCCCATAACTTACATGGGGTTGACCAAACTTGCAGAAACATGTTTATTTCTGCTGAAAAACACGTTTTGACACTTTCTGTACACTGGGGTTAAGGGCTGAGTGTGTGGGCTCTTCTGAGCCTTGCTGTTACAAGGAGATTCAGTTGTCTGAAAAAACGCGTTTATTTCGGGCTGAAAAACACGTTTTGAAAAGTGTGATGTTACTGCCCCATAACTTACATGGGGTTGACCAAACTTGCACAAACATGTTTATTTCTGCTGAAAAACACGTTTTGACTCTTTCTGCACAATGGGGTTAAGGGCTGAGTGTGTGGGCTCTTCTGAGCCTTGCTGTTACAAGTAGATTCAGTTGCCTGAAAAAACGCGTTTATTTCGGGCTGAAAAACACGTTTTGAAAAGTGTGATGTTACTGCCCCATAACTTACATGGGGTTGACCAAACTTGCAGAAACATGTTTATTTCTGCTGAAAAACACGTTTTGACCCTTTCTGCACACTGGGGTTAAGGGCTGAGTGTGTGGGCTCTTCTGACCCTTGCTGTTACAAGTAGATTCAGTTGCCTGAAAAAACGCGTTTATTTCGGGCTGAAAAACACGTTTTGAAAAGTGTTCTGTTACTGCCCCATAACTTACATGGGGTTGACCAAACTTGCAGAAACATGTTTATTTCTGCTGAAAAACACGTTTTGACACTTTCTGTACACTGGGGTTAAGGACTGAGTGTGTGGGCTCTTCTGAGCCTTGCTGTTACAAGGAGATTCAGTTGTCTGAAAAAACGCGTTTATTTCGGGCTGAAAAACACGTTTTGAAAAGTGTTCTGTTACTGCCCCATAACTTACATGGGGTTGACCAAACTTGCAGAAACATGTTTATTTCTGCTGAAAAACACGTTTTGACCCTTTCTGCACACTGGGGTTAAGGGCTGAGTGTGTGGGCTCTTCTGAGCCTTGCTGTTACAAGGAGATTCAGTTGTCTGAAAAAACGCGTTTATTTCGGGCTGAAAAACACGTTTTGAAAAGTGTGATGTTACTGCCCCATAACTTACATGGGGTTGACCAAACTTGCAGAAACATGTTTATTTCTGCTGAAAAACACGTTTTGACCCTTTCTGCACAATGGGGTTAAGGGCTGAGTGTGTGGGCTCTTCTGAGCCTTGCTGTTACAAGTAGATTCAGTTGCCTGAAAAAACGCGTTTATTTCGGGCTGAAAAACACGTTTTGAAAAGTGTGATGTTACTGCCCCATAACTTACATGGGGTTGACCAAACTTGCAGAAACATGTTTATTTCTGCTGAAAAACACGTTTTGACACTTTCTGTACACTGGGGTTAAGGGCTGAGTGTGTGGGCTCTTCTGAGCCTTGCTGTTACAAGGAGATTCAGTTGCCTGAAAAAACGCGTTTATTTCGGGCTGAAAAACACGTTTTGAAAAGTGTGATAATACTGCCCCATAACTTACATGGGGTTGACCAAACTTGCAGAAACATGTTTATTTCTGCTGAAAAACACGTTTTGACACTTTCTGTACACTGGGGTTAAGGGCTGAGTGTGTGGGCTCTTCTGAGCCTTGCTGTTACAAGGAGATTCAGTTGTCTGAAAAAACGCGTTTATTTCGGGCTGAAAAACACGTTTTGAAAAGTGTGATGTTACTGCCCCATAACTTACATGGGGTTGACCAAATTTGCAGAAACATGTTTATTTCTGCTGAAAAACACGTTTTGACCCTTTCTGCACACTGGGGTTAAGGGCTGAGTGTGTGGGCTCTTCTGAGCCTTGCTGTTACAAGTAGATTCAGTTGCCTGAAAAAACGCGTTTATTTCGGGCTGAAAAACACGTTTTGAAAAGTGTGATGTTACTGCCCCATAACTTACATGGGGTTGACCAAACTTGCAGAAACATGTTTATTTCTGCTGAAAAACACGTTTTGACACTTTCTGTACACTGGGGTTAAGGGCTGAGTGTGTGGGCTCTTCTGAGCCTTGCTGTTACAAGGAGATTCAGTTGTCTGAAAAAACGCGTTTATTTCGGGCTGAAAAACACGTTTTGAAAAGTGTGATGTTACTGCCCCATAACTTACATGGGGTTGACCAAACTTGCAGAAACATGTTTATTTCTGCTGAAAAACACGTTTTGACCCTTTCTGCACACTGGGGTTAAGGGCTGAGTGTGTGGGCTTTTCTGAGCCTTGCTGTTACAAGTAGATTCAGTTGCCTGAAAAAACGCGTTTATTTCGGGCTGAAAAACACGTTTTGAAAAGTGTGATGTTACTGCCCCATAACTTACATGGGGTTGACCAAACTTGCAGAAACATGTTTATTTCTGCTGAAAAACACGTTTTGACACTTTCTGTACACTGGGGTTAAGGGCTGAGTGTGTGGGCTCTTCTGAGCCTTGCTGTTACATGGAGATTCAGTTGTCTGAAAAAACGCGTTTATTTCGGGCTGAAAAACACGTTTTGAAAAGTGTGATGTTACTGCCCCATAACTTACATGGGGTTGACCAAACTTGCAGAAACATGTTTATTTCTGCTGAAAAACACGTTTTGACACTTTCTGTACACTGGGGTTAAGGGCTGAGTGTGTGGGCTCTTCTGAGCCTTGCTGTTACAAGGAGATTCAGTTGTCTGAAAAAACGCGTTTATTTCGGGCTGAAAAACACGTTTTGAAAAGTGTGATGTTACTGCCCCATAACTTACATGGGGTTGACCAAACTTGCAGAAACATGTTTATTTCTGCTGAAAAACACGTTTTGACCCTTTCTGCACACTGGGGTTAAGGGCTGAGTGTGTGGGCTCTTCTGACCCTTGCTGTTACAAGTAGATTCAGTTGCCTGAAAAAACGCGTTTATTTCGGGCTGAAAAACACGTTTTGAAAAGTGTTCTGTTACTGCCCCATAACTTACATGGGGTTGACCAAACTTGCAGAAACATGTTTATTTCTGCTGAAAAACACGTTTTGACACTTTCTGTACACTGGGGTTAAGGGCTGAGTGTGTGGGCTCTTCTGAGCCTTGCTGTTACAAGGAGATTCAGTTGTCTGAAAAAACGCGTTTATTTCGGGCTGAAAAACACGTTTTGAAAAGTGTGATGTTACTGCCCCATAACTTACATGGGGTTGACCAAACTTGCAGAAACATGTTTATTTCTGCTGAAAAACACGTTTTGACACTTTCTGTACACTGGGGTTAAGGGCTGAGTGTGTGGGCTCTTCTGAGCCTTGCTGTTACAAGGAGATTCAGTTGTCTGAAAAAACGCGTTTATTTCGGGCTTAAAAACACGTTTTGAAAAGTGTTCTGTTACTGCCCCATAACTTACATGGGGTTGACCAAACTTGCAGAAACATGTTTATTTCTGCTGAAAAACACGTTTTGACACTTTCTGTACACTGGGGTTAAGGGCTGAGTGTGTGGGCTCTTCTGAGCCTTGCTGTTACAAGTAGATTCAGTTGCCTGAAAAAACGCGTTTATTTCGGGCTGAAAAACACGTTTTGAAAAGTGTGATAATACTGCCCCATAACTTACATGGGGTTGACCAAACTTGCAGAAACATGTTTATTTCTGCTGAAAAACACGTTTTGACACTTTCTGTACACTGGGGTTAAGGGCTGAGTGTGTGGGCTCTTCTGAGCCTTGCTGTTACAAGTGGATTCAGTTGCCTGAAAAAACGCGTTTATTTCGGGCTGAAAAACACGTTTTGAAAAGTGTGATAATACTGCCCCATAACTTACATGGGGTTGACCAAACTTGCAGAAACATGTTTATTTCTGCTGAAAAACACGTTTTGACACTTTCTGTACACTGGGGTTAAGGGCTGAGTGTGTGGGCTCTTCTGAGCCTTGCTGTTACAAGGAGATTCAGTTGTCTGAAAAAACGCGTTTATTTCGGGCTGAAAAACACGTTTTGAAAAGTGTGATGTTACTGCCCCATAACTTACATGGGGTTGACCAAACTTGCAGAAACATGTTTATTTCTGCTGAAAAACACGTTTTGACACTTTCTGTACACTGGGGTTAAGGGCTGAGTGTGTGGGCTCTTCTGAGCCTTGCTGTTACAAGGAGATTCAGTTGTCTGAAAAAACGCGTTTATTTCGGGCTGAAAAACACGTTTTGAAAAGTGTGATGTTACTGCCCCATAACTTACATGGGGTTGACCAAACTTGCACAAACATGTTTATTTCTGCTGAAAAACACGTTTTGACTCTTTCTGCACAATGGGGTTAAGGGCTGAGTGTGTGGGCTCTTCTGAGCCTTGCTGTTACAAGTAGATTCAGTTGCCTGAAAAAACGCGTTTATTTCGGGCTGAAAAACACGTTTTGAAAAGTGTGATGTTACTGCCCCATAACTTACATGGGGTTGACCAAACTTGCAGAAACATGTTTATTTCTGCTGAAAAACACGTTTTGACCCTTTCTGCACAATGGGGTTAAGGGCTGAGTGTGTGGGCTCTTCTGAGCCTTGCTGTTACAAGTAGATTCAGTTGCCTGAAAAAACGCGTTTATTTCGGGCTGAAAAACACGTTTTGAAAAGTGTGATGTTACTGCCCCATAACTTACATGGGGTTGACCAAACTTGCAGAAACATGTTTATTTCTGCTGAAAAACACGTTTTGACACTTTCTGTACACTGGGGTTAAGGGCTGAGTGTGTGGGCTCTTCTGAGCCTTGCTGTTACAAGGAGATTCAGTTGCCTGAAAAAACGCGTTTATTTCGGGCTGAAAAACACGTTTTGAAAAGTGTGATAATACTGCCCCATAACTTACATGGGGTTGACCAAACTTGCAGAAACATGTTTATTTCTGCTGAAAAACACGTTTTGACACTTTCTGTACACTGGGGTTAAGGGCTGAGTGTGTGGGCTCTTCTGAGCCTTGCTGTTACAAGGAGATTCAGTTGTCTGAAAAAACGCGTTTATTTCGGGCTGAAAAACACGTTTTGAAAAGTGTGATGTTACTGCCCCATAACTTACATGGGGTTGACCAAATTTGCAGAAACATGTTTATTTCTGCTGAAAAACACGTTTTGACCCTTTCTGCACACTGGGGTTAAGGGCTGAGTGTGTGGGCTCTTCTGAGCCTTGCTGTTACAAGTAGATTCAGTTGCCTGAAAAAACGCGTTTATTTCGGGCTGAAAAACACGTTTTGAAAAGTGTGATGTTACTGCCCCATAACTTACATGGGGTTGACCAAACTTGCAGAAACATGTTTATTTCTGCTGAAAAACACGTTTTGACACTTTCTGTACACTGGGGTTAAGGGCTGAGTGTGTGGGCTCTTCTGAGCCTTGCTGTTACAAGGAGATTCAGTTGTCTGAAAAAACGCGTTTATTTCGGGCTGAAAAACACGTTTTGAAAAGTGTGATGTTACTGCCCCATAACTTACATGGGGTTGACCAAACTTGCAGAAACATGTTTATTTCTGCTGAAAAACACGTTTTGACCCTTTCTGCACACTGGGGTTAAGGGCTGAGTGTGTGGGCTTTTCTGAGCCTTGCTGTTACAAGTAGATTCAGTTGCCTGAAAAAACGCGTTTATTTCGGGCTGAAAAACACGTTTTGAAAAGTGTGATGTTACTGCCCCATAACTTACATGGGGTTGACCAAACTTGCAGAAACATGTTTATTTCTGCTGAAAAACACGTTTTGACACTTTCTGTACACTGGGGTTAAGGGCTGAGTGTGTGGGCTCTTCTGAGCCTTGCTGTTACATGGAGATTCAGTTGTCTGAAAAAACGCGTTTATTTCGGGCTGAAAAACACGTTTTGAAAAGTGTGATGTTACTGCCCCATAACTTACATGGGGTTGACCAAACTTGCAGAAACATGTTTATTTCTGCTGAAAAACACGTTTTGACACTTTCTGTACACTGGGGTTAAGGGCTGAGTGTGTGGGCTCTTCTGAGCCTTGCTGTTACAAGGAGATTCAGTTGTCTGAAAAAACGCGTTTATTTCGGGCTGAAAAACACGTTTTGAAAAGTGTGATGTTACTGCCCCATAACTTACATGGGGTTGACCAAACTTGCAGAAACATGTTTATTTCTGCTGAAAAACACGTTTTGACCCTTTCTGCACACTGGGGTTAAGGGCTGAGTGTGTGGGCTCTTCTGACCCTTGCTGTTACAAGTAGATTCAGTTGCCTGAAAAAACGCGTTTATTTCGGGCTGAAAAACACGTTTTGAAAAGTGTTCTGTTACTGCCCCATAACTTACATGGGGTTGACCAAACTTGCAGAAACATGTTTATTTCTGCTGAAAAACACGTTTTGACACTTTCTGTACACTGGGGTTAAGGGCTGAGTGTGTGGGCTCTTCTGAGCCTTGCTGTTACAAGGAGATTCAGTTGTCTGAAAAAACGCGTTTATTTCGGGCTGAAAAACACGTTTTGAAAAGTGTGATGTTACTGCCCCATAACTTACATGGGGTTGACCAAACTTGCAGAAACATGTTTATTTCTGCTGAAAAACACGTTTTGACACTTTCTGTACACTGGGGTTAAGGGCTGAGTGTGTGGGCTCTTCTGAGCCTTGCTGTTACAAGGAGATTCAGTTGTCTGAAAAAACGCGTTTATTTCGGGCTTAAAAACACGTTTTGAAAAGTGTTCTGTTACTGCCCCATAACTTACATGGGGTTGACCAAACTTGCAGAAACATGTTTATTTCTGCTGAAAAACACGTTTTGACACTTTCTGTACACTGGGGTTAAGGGCTGAGTGTGTGGGCTCTTCTGAGCCTTGCTGTTACAAGTAGATTCAGTTGCCTGAAAAAACGCGTTTATTTCGGGCTGAAAAACACGTTTTGAAAAGTGTGATAATACTGCCCCATAACTTACATGGGGTTGACCAAACTTGCAGAAACATGTTTATTTCTGCTGAAAAACACGTTTTGACACTTTCTGTACACTGGGGTTAAGGGCTGAGTGTGTGGGCTCTTCTGAGCCTTGCTGTTACAAGTGGATTCAGTTGCCTGAAAAAACGCGTTTATTTCGGGCTGAAAAACACGTTTTGAAAAGTGTGATAATACTGCCCCATAACTTACATGGGGTTGACCAAACTTGCAGAAACATGTTTATTTCTGCTGAAAAACACGTTTTGACACTTTCTGTACACTGGGGTTAAGGGCTGAGTGTGTGGGCTCTTCTGAGCCTTGCTGTTACAAGGAGATTCAGTTGTCTGAAAAAACGCGTTTATTTCGGGCTGAAAAACACGTTTTGAAAAGTGTGATGTTACTGCCCCATAACTTACATGGGGTTGACCAAACTTGCAGAAACATGTTTATTTCTGCTGAAAAACACGTTTTGACACTTTCTGTACACTGGGGTTAAGGGCTGAGTGTGTGGGCTCTTCTGAGCCTTGCTGTTACAAGGAGATTCAGTTGTCTGAAAAAACGCGTTTATTTCGGGCTGAAAAACACGTTTTGAAAAGTGTGATGTTACTGCCCCATAACTTACATGGGGTTGACCAAACTTGCACAAACATGTTTATTTCTGCTGAAAAACACGTTTTGACTCTTTCTGCACAATGGGGTTAAGGGCTGAGTGTGTGGGCTCTTCTGAGCCTTGCTGTTACAAGTAGATTCAGTTGCCTGAAAAAACGCGTTTATTTCGGGCTGAAAAACACGTTTTGAAAAGTGTGATGTTACTGCCCCATAACTTACATGGGGTTGACCAAACTTGCAGAAACATGTTTATTTCTGCTGAAAAACACGTTTTGACACTTTCTGTACACTGGGGTTAAGGGCTGAGTGTGTGGGCTCTTCTGAGCCTTGCTGTTACAAGGAGATTCAGTTGTCTGAAAAAACGCGTTTATTTCGGGCTGAAAAACACGTTTTGAAAAGTGTTCTGTTACTGCCCCATAACTTACATGGGGTTGACCAAACTTGCAGAAACATGTTTATTTCTGCTGAAAAACACGTTTTGACACTTTCTGTACACTGGGGTTAAGGGCTGAGTGTGTGGGCTCTTCTGAGCCTTGCTGTTACAAGTAGATTCAGTTGCCTGAAAAAACGCGTTTATTTCGGGCTGAAAAACACGTTTTGAAAAGTGTGATAATACTGCCCCATAACTTACATGGGGTTGACCAAACTTGCAGAAACATGTTTATTTCTGCTGAAAAACACGTTTTGACACTTTCTGTACACTGGGGTTAAGGGCTGAGTGTGTGGGCTCTTCTGAGCCTTGCTGTTACAAGGAGATTCAGTTGTCTGAAAAAACGCGTTTATTTCGGGCTGAAAAACACGTTTTGAAAAGTGTGATGTTACTGCCCCATAACTTACATGGGGTTGACCAAACTTGCAGAAACATGTTTATTTCTGCTGAAAAACACGTTTTGACCCTTTCTGCACACTGGGGTTAAGGGCTGAGTGTGTGGGCTCTTCTGAGCCTTGCTGTTACAAGTAGATTCAGTTGCCTGAAAAAACGCGTTTATTTCGGGCTGAAAAACACGTTTTGAAAAGTGTGATGTTACTGCCCCATAACTTACATGGGGTTGACCAAACTTGCAGAAACATGTTTATTTCTGCTGAAAAACACGTTTTGACACTTTCTGTACACTGGGGTTAAGGGCTGAGTGTGTGGGCTCTTCTGAGCCTTGCTGTTACAAGGAGATTCAGTTGTCTGAAAAAACGCGTTTATTTCGGGCTGAAAAACACGTTTTGAAAAGTGTGATGTTACTGCCCCATAACTTACATGGGGTTGACCAAACTTGCAGAAACATGTTTATTTCTGCTGAAAAACACGTTTTGACCCTTTCTGCACACTGGGGTTAAGGGCTGAGTGTGTGGGCTCTTCTGAGCCTTGCTGTTACAAGTAGATTCAGTTGCCTGAAAAAACGCGTTTATTTCGGGCTGAAAAACACGTTTTGAAAAGTGTGATGTTACTGCCCCATAACTTACATGGGGTTGACCAAACTTGCAGAAACATGTTTATTTCTGCTGAAAAACACGTTTTGACACTTTCTGTACACTGGGGTTAAGGGCTGAGTGTGTGGGCTCTTCTGAGCCTTGCTGTTACAAGTAGATTCAGTTGCCTGAAAAAACGCGTTTATTTCGGGCTGAAAAACACGTTTTGAAAAGTGTGATGTTACTGCCCCATAACTTACATGGGGTTGACCAAACTTGCAGAAACATGTTTATTTCTGCTGAAAAACACGTTTTGACACTTTCTGTACACTGGGGTTAAGGGCTGAGTGTGTGGGCTCTTCTGAGCCTTGCTGTTACAAGGAGATTCAGTTGTCTGAAAAAACGCGTTTCTTTCGGGCTGAAAAACACGTTTTGAAAAGTGTGATGTTACTGCCCCATAACTTACATGGGGTTGACCAAACTTGCAGAAACATGTTTATTTCTGCTGAAAAACACGTTTTGACACTTTCTGTACACTGGGGTTAAGGGCTGAGTGTGTGGGCTCTTCTGAGCCTTGCTGTTACAAGGAGATTCAGTTGTCTGAAAAAACGCGTTTATTTCGGGCTGAAAAACACGTTTTGAAAAGTGTTCTGTTACTGCCCCATAACTTACATGGGGTTGACCAAACTTGCAGAAACATGTTTATTTCTGCTGAAAAACACGTTTTGACACTTTCTGTACACTGGGGTTAAGGGCTGAGTGTGTGGGCTCTTCTGAGCCTTGCTGTTACAAGGAGATTCAGTTGTCTGAAAAAACGCGTTTATTTCGGGCTGAAAAACACGTTTTGAAAAGTGTGATGTTACTGCCCCATAACTTACATGGGGTTGACCAAACTTGCAGAAACATGTTTATTTCTGCTGAAAAACACGTTTTGACCCTTTCTGCACACTGGGGTTAAGGGCTGAGTGTGTGGGCTCTTCTGAGCCTTGCTGTTACAAGTAGATTCAGTTGCCTGAAAAAACGCGTTTATTTCGGGCTGAAAAACACGTTTTGAAAAGTGTGATGTTACTGCCCCATAACTTACATGGGGTTGACCAAACTTGCAGAAACATGTTTATTTCTGCTGAAAAACACGTTTTGACACTTTCTGTACACTGGGGTTAAGGGCTGAGTGTGTGGGCTCTTCTGAGCCTTACTGTTACAAGGAGATTCAGTTGTCTGAAAAAACGCGTTTATTTCGGGCTGAAAAACACGTTTTGAAAAGTGTGATGTTACTGCCCCATAACTTACATGGGGTTGACCAAACTTGCAGAAACATGTTTATTTCTGCTGAAAAACACGTTTTGACACTTTCTGTACACTGGGGTTAAGGGCTGAGTGTGTGGGCTCTTCTGAGCCTTGCTGTTACAAGTAGATTCAGTTGCCTGAAAAAACGCGTTTATTTTGGGCTGAAAAACACGTTTTGAAAAGTGTGATGTTACTGCCCCATAACTTACATGGGGTTGACCAAACTTGCAGAAACATGTTTATTTCTGCTGAATAACACGTTTTGACCCTTTCTGCACACTGGGGTTAAGGGCTGAGTGTGTGGGCTCTTCTGAGCCTTGCTGTTACAAGTAGATTCAGTTGTCTGAAAAAACGCGTTTATTTCGGGCTGAAAAACACGTTTTGAAAAGTGTGATGTTACTGCCCCATAACTTACATGGGGTTGACCAAACTTGCAGAAACATGTTTATTTCTGCTGAAAAACACGTTTTGACACTTTCTGTACACTGGGGTTAAGGGCTGAGTGTGTGGGCTCTTCTGAGCCTTGCTGTTACAAGGAGATTCAGTTGTCTGAAAAAACGCGTTTATTTCGGGCTGAAAAACACGTTTTGAAAAGTGTTCTGTTACTGCCCCATAACTTACATGGGGTTGACCAAACTTGCAGAAACATGTTTATTTCTGCTGAAAAACACGTTTTGACACTTTCTGTACACTGGGGTTAAGGGCTGAGTGTGTGGGCTCTTCTGAGCCTTGCTGTTACAAGGAGATTCAGTTGTCTGAAAAAACGCGTTTATTTCGGGCTGAAAAACACGTTTTGAAAAGTGTGATGTTACTGCCCCATAACTTACATGGGGTTGACCAAACTTGCAGAAACATGTTTATTTCTGCTGAAAAACACGTTTTGACCCTTTCTGCACACTGGGGTTAAGGGCTGAGTGTGTGGGCTCTTCTGAGCCTTGCTGTTACAAGTAGATTCAGTTGCCTGAAAAAACGCGTTTATTTCGGGCTGAAAAACACGTTTTGAAAAGTGTGATGTTACTGCCCCATAACTTACATGGGGTTGACCAAACTTGCAGAAACATGTTTATTTCTGCTGAAAAACACGTTTTGACACTTTCTGTACACTGGGGTTAAGGGCTGAGTGTGTGGGCTCTTCTGAGCCTTGCTGTTACAAGGAGATTCAGTTGTCTGAAAAAACGCGTTTATTTCGGGCTGAAAAACACGTTTTGAAAAGTGTGATGTTACTGCCCCATAACTTACATGGGGTTGACCAAACTTGCAGAAACATGTTTATTTCTGCTGAAAAACACGTTTTGACACTTTCTGTACACTGGGGTTAAGGGCTGAGTGTGTGGGCTCTTCTGAGCCTTGCTGTTACAAGTAGATTCAGTTGCCTGAAAAAACGCGTTTATTTTGGGCTGAAAAACACGTTTTGAAAAGTGTGATGTTACTGCCCCATAACTTACATGGGGTTGACCAAACTTGCAGAAACATGTTTATTTCTGCTGAATAACACGTTTTGACCCTTTCTGCACACTGGGGTTAAGGGCTGAGTGTGTGGGCTCTTCTGAGCCTTGCTGTTACAAGTAGATTCAGTTGTCTGAAAAAACGCGTTTATTTCGGGCTGAAAAACACGTTTTGAAAAGTGTGATGTTACTGCCCCATAACTTACATGGGGTTGACCAAACTTGCAGAAACATGTTTATTTCTGCTGAAAAACACGTTTTGACACTTTCTGTACACTGGGGTTAAGGGCTGAGTGTGTGGGCTCTTCTGAGCCTTGCTGTTACAAGGAGATTCAGTTGTCTGAAAAAACGCGTTTATTTCGGGCTGAAAAACTCGTTTTGAAAAGTGTGATGTTACTGCCCCATAACTTACATGGGGTTGACCAAACTTGCAGAAACATGTTTATTTCTGCTGAAAAACACGTTTTGACCCTTTCTGCACACTGGGGTTAAGGGCTGAGTGTGTGGGCTCTTCTGAGCCTTGCTGTTACAAGTAGATTCAGTTGCCTGAAAAAACGCGTTTATTTCGGGCTGAAAAACACGTTTTGAAAAGTGTTCTGTTACTGCCCCATAACTTACATGGGGTTGACCAAACTTGCAGAAACATGTTTATTTCTGCTGAAAAACACGTTTTGACACTTTCTGTACACTGGGGTTAAGGGCTGAGTGTGTGGGCTCTTCTGAGCCTTGCTGTTACAAGGAGATTCAGTTGTCTGAAAAAACGCGTTTATTTTGGGCTGAAAAACACGTTTTGAAAAGTGTGATGTTACTGCCCCATAACTTACATGGGGTTGACCAAACTTGCAGAAACATGTTTATTTCTGCTGAAAAACACGTTTTGACACTTTCTGTACACTGGGGTTAAGGGCTGAGTGTGTGGGCTCTTCTGAGCCTTGCTGTTACAAGGAGATTCAGTTGTCTGAAAAAACGCGTTTATTTTGGGCTGAAAAACACGTTTTGAAAAGTGTGATGTTACTGCCCCATAACTTACATGGGGTTGACCAAACTTGCAGAAACATGTTTATTTCTGCTGAAAAACACGTTTTGACACTTTCTGTACACTGGGGTTAAGGGCTGAGTGTGTGGGCTCTTCTGAGCCTTGCTGTTACAAGGAGATTCAGTTGTCTGAAAAAACGCGTTTATTTCGGGCTGAAAAACACGTTTTGAAAAGTGTGATGTTACTGCCCCATAACTTACATGGGGTTGACCAAACTTGCAGAAACATGTTTATTTCTGCTGAAAAACACGTTTTGACCCTTTCTGCACACTGGGGTTAAGGGCTGAGTGTGTGGGCTCTTCTGAGCCTTGCTGTTACAAGTAGATTCAGTTGTCTGAAAAAACGCGTTTATTTCGGGCTGAAAAACACGTTTTGAAAAGTGTGATGTTACTGCCCCATAACTTACATGGGGTTGACCAAACTTGCAGAAACATGTTTATTTCTGCTGAAAAACACGTTTTGACACTTTCTGTACACTGGGGTTAAGGGCTGAGTGTGTGGGCTCTTCTGAGCCTTGCTGTTACAAGGAGATTCAGTTGTCTGAAAAAACGCGTTTATTTCGGGCTGAAAAACTCGTTTTGAAAAGTGTGATGTTACTGCCCCATAACTTACATGGGGTTGACCAAACTTGCAGAAACATGTTTATTTCTGCTGAAAAACACGTTTTGACCCTTTCTGCACACTGGGGTTAAGGGCTGAGTGTGTGGGCTCTTCTGAGCCTTGCTGTTACAAGTAGATTCAGTTGCCTGAAAAAACGCGTTTATTTCGGGCTGAAAAACACGTTTTGAAAAGTGTTCTGTTACTGCCCCATAACTTACATGGGGTTGACCAAACTTGCAGAAACATGTTTATTTCTGCTGAAAAACACGTTTTGACACTTTCTGTACACTGGGGTTAAGGACTGAGTGTGTGGGCTCTTCTGAGCCTTGCTGTTACAAGGAGATTCAGTTGTCTGAAAAAACGCGTTTATTTCGGGCTGAAAAACACGTTTTGAAAAGTGTTCTGTTACTGCCCCATAACTTACATGGGGTTGACCAAACTTGCAGAAACATGTTTATTTCTGCTGAAAAACACGTTTTGACACTTTCTGTACACTGGGGTTAAGGGCTGAGTGTGTGGGCTCTTCTGAGCCTTGCTGTTACAAGGAGATTCAGTTGTCTGAAAAAACGCGTTTATTTCGGGCTGAAAAACACGTTTTGAAAAGTGTGATGTTACTGCCCCATAACTTACATGGGGTTGACCAAACTTGCAGAAACATGTTTATTTCTGCTGAAAAACACGTTTTGACCCTTTCTGCACACTGGGGTTAAGGGCTGAGTGTGTGGGCTCTTCTGAGCCTTGCTGTTACAAGTAGATTCAGTTGCCTGAAAAAACGCGTTTATTTCGGGCTGAAAAACACGTTTTGAAAAGTGTGATGTTACTGCCCCATAACTTACATGGGGTTGACCAAACTTGCAGAAACATGTTTATTTCTGCTGAAAAACACGTTTTGACACTTTCTGTACACTGGGGTTAAGGGCTGAGTGTGTGGGCTCTTCTGAGCCTTGCTGTTACAAGGAGATTCAGTTGTCTGAAAAAACGCGTTTATTTCGGGCTGAAAAACACGTTTTGAAAAGTGTGATGTTACTGCCCCATAACTTACATGGGGTTGACCAAACTTGCAGAAACATGTTTATTTCTGCTGAAAAACACGTTTTGACCCTTTCTGCACACTGGGGTTAAGGGCTGAGTGTGTGGGCTCTTCTGAGCCTTGCTGTTACAAGTAGATTCAGTTGCCTGAAAAAACGCGTTTATTTCGGGCTGAAAAACACGTTTTGAAAAGTGTGATGTTACTGCCCCATAACTTACATGGGGTTGACCAAACTTGCAGAGACATGTTTATTTCTGCTGAAAAACACGTTTTGACACTTTCTGTACACTGGGGTTAAGGGCTGAGTGTGTGGGCTCTTCTGAGCCTTGCTGTTACAAGGAGATTCAGTTGTCTGAAAAAACGCGTTTATTTCGGGCTGAAAAACACGTTTTGAAAAGTGTGATGTTACTGCCCCATAACTTACATGGGGTTGACCAAACTTGCAGAAACATGTTTATTTCTGCTGAAAAACACGTTTTGACACTTTCTGTACACTGGGGTTAAGGGCTGAGTGTGTGGGCTCTTCTGAGCCTTGCTGTTACAAGGAGATTCAGTTGTCTGAAAAAACGCGTTTATTTCGGGCTGAAAAACACGTTTTGAAAAGTGTGATGTTACTGCCCCATAACTTACATGGGGTTGACCAAACTTGCAGAAACATGTTTATTTCTGCTGAAAAACACGTTTTGACCCTTTCTGCACACTGGGGTTAAGGGCTGAGTGTGTGGGCTCTTCTGAGCCTTGCTGTTACAAGGAGATTCAGTTGTCTGAAAAAACGCGTTTATTTTGGGCTGAAAAACACGTTTTGAAAAGTGTGATGTTACTGCCCCATAACTTACATGGGGTTGACCAAACTTGCAGAAACATGTTTATTTCTGCTGAAAAACACGTTTTGACACTTTCTGTACACTGGGGTTAAGGGCTGAGTGTGTGGGCTCTTCTGAGCCTTGCTGTTACAAGGAGATTCAGTTGTCTGAAAAAACGCGTTTATTTCGGGCTGAAAAACACGTTTTGAAAAGTGTGATGTTACTGCCCCATAACTTACATGGGGTTGACCAAACTTGCAGAAACATGTTTATTTCTGCTGAAAAACACGTTTTGACCCTTTCTGCACACTGGGGTTAAGGGCTGAGTGTGTGGGCTCTTCTGAGCCTTGCTGTTACAAGTAGATTCAGTTGTCTGAAAAAACGCGTTTATTTCGGGCTGAAAAACACGTTTTGAAAAGTGTGATGTTACTGCCCCATAACTTACATGGGGTTGACCAAACTTGCAGAAACATGTTTATTTCTGCTGAAAAACACGTTTTGACACTTTCTGTACACTGGGGTTAAGGGCTGAGTGTGTGGGCTCTTCTGAGCCTTGCTGTTACAAGGAGATTCAGTTGTCTGAAAAAACGCGTTTATTTCGGGCTGAAAAACTCGTTTTGAAAAGTGTGATGTTACTGCCCCATAACTTACATGGGGTTGACCAAACTTGCAGAAACATGTTTATTTCTGCTGAAAAACACGTTTTGACCCTTTCTGCACACTGGGGTTAAGGGCTGAGTGTGTGGGCTCTTCTGAGCCTTGCTGTTACAAGTAGATTCAGTTGCCTGAAAAAACGCGTTTATTTCGGGCTGAAAAACACGTTTTGAAAAGTGTTCTGTTACTGCCCCATAACTTACATGGGGTTGACCAAACTTGCAGAAACATGTTTATTTCTGCTGAAAAACACGTTTTGACACTTTCTGTACACTGGGGTTAAGGGCTGAGTGTGTGGGCTCTTCTGAGCCTTGCTGTTACAAGGAGATTCAGTTGTCTGAAAAAACGCGTTTATTTCGGGCTGAAAAACACGTTTTGAAAAGTGTGATGTTACTGCCCCATAACTTACATGGGGTTGACCAAACTTGCAGAAACATGTTTATTTCTGCTGAAAAACACGTTTTGACACTTTCTGTACACTGGGGTTAAGGGCTGAGTGTGTGGGCTCTTCTGAGCCTTGCTGTTACAAGGAGATTCAGTTGTCTGAAAAAACGCGTTTATTTCGGGCTTAAAAACACGTTTTGAAAAGTGTTCTGTTACTGCCCCATAACTTACATGGGGTTGACCAAACTTGCAGAAACATGTTTATTTCTGCTGAAAAACACGTTTTGACACTTTCTGTACACTGGGGTTAAGGGCTGAGTGTGTGGGCTCTTCTGAGCCTTGCTGTTACAAGGAGATTCAGTTGTCTGAAAAAACGCGTTTATTTCGGGCTGAAAAACACGTTTTGAAAAGTGTGATGTTACTGCCCCATAACTTACATGGGGTTGACCAAACTTGCAGAAACATGTTTATTTCTGCTGAAAAACACGTTTTGACCCTTTCTGCACACTGGGGTTAAGGGCTGAGTGTGTGGGCTCTTCTGAGCCTTGCTGTTACAAGTAGATTCAGTTGCCTGAAAAAACGCGTTTATTTCGGGCTGAAAAACACGTTTTGAAAAGTGTGATGTTACTGCCCCATAACTTACATGGGGTTGACCAAACTTGCAGAAACATGTTTATTTCTGCTGAAAAACACGTTTTGACACTTTCTGTACACTGGGGTTAAGGGCTGAGTGTGTGGGCTCTTCTGAGCCTTGCTGTTACAAGGAGATTCAGTTGTCTGAAAAAACGCGTTTATTTCGGGCTGAAAAACACGTTTTGAAAAGTGTGATGTTACTGCCCCATAACTTACATTGGGTTGACCAAACTTGCAGAAACATGTTTATTTCTGCTGAAAAACACGTTTTGACACTTTCTGTACACTGGGGTTAAGGGCTGAGTGTGTGGGCTCTTCTGAGCCTTGCTGTTACAAGGAGATTCAGTTGTCTGAAAAAACGCGTTTATTTCGGGCTGAAAAACACGTTTTGAAAAGTGTTCTGTTACTGCCCCATAACTTACATGGGGTTGACCAAACTTGCAGAAACATGTTTATTTCTGCTGAAAAACACGTTTTGACACTTTCTGTACACTGGGGTTAAGGGCTGAGTGTGTGGGCTCTTCTGAGCCTTGCTGTTACAAGTAGATTCAGTTGCCTGAAAAAACGCGTTTATTTCGGGCTGAAAAACACGTTTTGAAAAGTGTGATAATACTGCCCCATAACTTACATGGGGTTGACCAAACTTGCAGAAACATGTTTATTTCTGCTGAAAAACACGTTTTGACACTTTCTGTACACTGGGGTTAAGGGCTGAGTGTGTGGGCTCTTCTGAGCCTTGCTGTTACAAGGAGATTCAGTTGTCTGAAAAAACGCGTTTATTTCGGGCTGAAAAACACGTTTTGAAAAGTGTGATGTTACTGCCCCATAACTTACATGGGGTTGACCAAACTTGCAGAAACATGTTTATTTCTGCTGAAAAACACGTTTTGACCCTTTCTGCACACTGGGGTTAAGGGCTGAGTGTGTGGGCTCTTCTGAGCCTTGCTGTTACAAGTAGATTCAGTTGCCTGAAAAAACGCGTTTATTTCGGGCTGAAAAACACGTTTTGAAAAGTGTGATGTTACTGCCCCATAACTTACATGGGGTTGTCCAAACTTGCAGAAACATGTTTATTTCTGCTGAAAAACACGTTTTGACACTTTCTGTACACTGGGGTTAAGGGCTGAGTGTGTGGGCTCTTCTGAGCCTTGCTGTTACAAGGAGATTCAGTTGTCTGAAAAAACGCGTTTATTTCGGGCTGAAAAACACGTTTTGAAAAGTGTGATGTTACTGCCCCATAACTTACATGGGGTTGACCAAACTTGCAGAAACATGTTTATTTCTGCTGAAAAACACGTTTTGACCCTTTCTGCACACTGGGGTTAAGGGCTGAGTGTGTGGGCTCTTCTGAGCCTTGCTGTTACAAGTAGATTCAGTTGCCTGAAAAAACGCGTTTATTTCGGGCTGAAAAACACGTTTTGAAAAGTGTGATGTTACTGCCCCATAACTTACATGGGGTTGACCAAACTTGCAGAAACATGTTTATTTCTGCTGAAAAACACGTTTTGACACTTTCTGTACACTGGGGTTAAGGGCTGAGTGTGTGGGCTCTTCTGAGCCTTGCTGTTACAAGTAGATTCAGTTGCCTGAAAAAACGCGTTTATTTCGGGCTGAAAAACACGTTTTGAAAAGTGTGATAATACTGCCCCATAACTTACATGGGGTTGACCAAACTTGCAGAAACATGTTTATTTCTGCTGAAAAACACGTTTTGACACTTTCTGTACACTGGGGTTAAGGGCTGAGTGTGTGGGCTCTTCTGAGCCTTGCTGTTACAAGTAGATTCAGTTGCCTGAAAAAACGCGTTTATTTCGGGCTGAAAAACACGTTTTGAAAAGTGTTCTGTTACTGCCCCATAACTTACATGGGGTTGACCAAACTTGCAGAAACATGTTTATTTCTGCTGAAAAACACGTTTTGACACTTTCTGTACACTGGGGTTAAGGGCTGAGTGTGTGGGCTCTTCTGAGCCTTGCTGTTACAAGTAGATTCAGTTGCCTGAAAAAACGCGTTTATTTCGGGCTGAAAAACACGTTTTGAAAAGTGTGATAATACTGCCCCATAACTTACATGGGGTTGACCAAACTTGCAGAAACATGTTTATTTCTGCTGAAAAACACGTTTTGACACTTTCTGTACACTGGGGTTAAGGGCTGAGTGTGTGGGCTCTTCTGAGCCTTGCTGTTACAAGGAGATTCAGTTGTCTGAAAAAACGCGTTTATTTCGGGCTGAAAAACACGTTTTGAAAAGTGTGATGTTACTGCCCCATAACTTACATGGGGTTGACCAAACTTGCAGAAACATGTTTATTTCTGCTGAAAAACACGTATTGACCCTTTCTGCACACTGGGGTTAAGGGCTGAGTGTGTGGGCTCTTCTGAGCCTTGCTGTTACAAGTAGATTCAGTTGCCTGAAAAAACGCGTTTATTTCGGGCTGAAAAACACGTTTTGAAAAGTGTGATGTTACTGCCCCATAACTTACATGGGGTTGACCAAACTTGCAGAAACATGTTTATTTCTGCTGAAAAACACGTTTTGACACTTTCTGTACACTGGGGTTAAGGGCTGAGTGTGTGGGCTCTTCTGAGCCTTGCTGTTACAAGGAGATTCAGTTGTCTGAAAAAACGCGTTTATTTCGGGCTGAAAAACACGTTTT
>NW_027168049.1:0-72702 GCF_040954835.1 Lepisosteus oculatus | reverse complement strand
TTACGCTTTTTTCAGGACAGCTGTATCCCTATGTAAACTGCAAAGCTCAGAAGAGCCCACACACTCAGGTCTTAACCCAGTGTGCTGAAGTGGTCAAAAACATGTTTCAGCAGAAATAAACATGTTTCTGCAAGTTGGTTCAACCCCATGGTCTGCATGTACGCTTTTTTTCAGACAGCTGTATCCCTATGTAACTGCAAAGCTCAGAAGAGCCCACACACTCAGGTCTTAACCCCAGTGTGCTGAAAGTGTCAAAACATGTTTTTCAGCAGAATAAACATGTTTCTGCAAGTTTGGTCAACCCCATGTAAGTTATGGGTCAGTAACAGCTCACTTTTCAAAACGTGTTTTTTCAGCCCAAATAAACGCTTTTTTTCAGACAGCTGTATCCCTATGTAACTGCAAAGCTCAGAAGAGCCCACACACTCAGGTCTTAACCCCAGTGTGCTGAAAGTGTCAAAACATGTTTTTCAGCAGAAATAAACATGTTTCTGCAAGTTTGGTCAACCCCATGTAAGTTATGGGTCAGTAACAGCTCACTTTTCAAAACGTGTTTTTCAGCCCGAAATAAACACGTTTTTTTCAGACAGCTGTATCCCTATGTAACTGCAAGGCTCAGAAGAGCCCACACACTCAGGTCTTAACCCCAGTGTGCTGAAAGTGTCAAAACATGTTTTTTCAGCAGAAATAAACATGTTTCTGCAAGTTTGGTCAACCCCATGTAAGTTATGGGTCAGTAACAGCTCACTTTTCAAAACGTGTTTTTCAGCCCGAAATAAACGCTTTTTTTCAGACAGCTGTATCCCTATGTAACTGCAAAGCTCAGAAGAGCCCACACACTCAGGTCTTAACCCCAGTGTGCTGAAAGTGTCAAAACATGTTTTTCAGCAGAAATAAACATGTTTCTGCAAGTTTGGTCAACCCCATGTAAGTTATGGGTCAGTAACAGCTCACTTTTCAAAACGTGTTTTTCAGCCCGAAAATAAACGCTTTTTTTCAGACAGCTGTATCCCTATGTAAACTGCAAAGCTCAGAAGAGCCCACACACTCAGGTCTTAACCCCAGTGTGCTGAAAGTGTCAAAACATGTTTTTCAGCAGAAATAAACATGTTTCTGCAAGTTTGGTCAACCCCATGTAAGTTATGGGTCAGTAACAGCTCACTTTTCAAAACGTGTTTTTCAGCCCGAAATAAACGCTTTTTTTCAGACAGCTGTATCCCTATGTAACTGCAAAGCTCAGAAGAGCCCACACACTCAGGTCTTAACCCCAGTGTGCTGAAAGTGTCAAAACATGTTTTTCAGCAGAAATAAACATGTTTCTGCAAGTTTGGTCAACCCCATGTAAGTTATGGGTCAGTAACAGCTCACTTTTCAAAACGTGTTTTTTCAGCCCGAAATAAACGCTTTTTTTCAGACAGCTGTATCCCTATGTAACTGCAAAGGCTCAGAAGAGCCCACACACTCAGGTCTTAACCCCAGTGTGCTGAAAGTGTCAAAACATGTTTTTCAGCAGAAATAAACATGTTTCTGCAAGTTTGGTCAACCCCATGTAAGTTATGGGTCAGTAACAGCTCACTTTTCAAAACGTGTTTTTCAGCCCGAAATAAACGCGTTTTTTCAGACAGCTGTATCCCTATGTAACTGCAAGGCTCAGAAGAGCCCACACACTCAGGTCTTAACCCCAGTGTGCTGAAAAGTGTCAAAACATGTTTTTCAGCAGAAATAAACATGTTTCTGCAAGTTTGGTCAACCCCATGTAACTTATGGGGCAGTAACAGCTCACTTTTCAAAACGTGTTTTTCAGCCCGAAATAAACACGTTTTTTCAGACAGCTGTATCCCTATGTAACTGCAAGGCTCAGAAGAGCCCCACACACTCAGGTCTTAACCCCAGTGTGCTGAAAGTGTCAAAACATGTTTTTCAGCAGAAATAAACATGTTTCTGCAAGTTTGGTCAACCCCATGTAACTTTTGGGGCAGTAACAGCTCACTTTTCAAAAACGTGTTTTTCAGCCCGAAATAAACACGTTTTTTCAGACAGCTGTATCCCTATGTAACTGCAAAGCTCAGAAGAGCCCACACACTCAGGTCTTAACCCCAGTGTGCTGAAAGTGTCAAAACATGTTTTTCAGCAGAAATAAACATGTTTCTGCAAGTTTGGTCAACCCCATGTAAGTTATGGGTCAGTAACAGCTCACTTTTCAAAACGTGTTTTTCAGCCCGAAATAAACGCTTTTTTTCAGACAGCTGTATCCCTATGTAACTGCAAGGCTCAGAAGAGCCCACACACTCAGGTCTTAACCCCAGTGTGCTGAAAGTGTCAAAACATGTTTTTTCAGCAGAAATAAACATGTTTCTGCAAGTTTGGTCAACCCCATGTAAGTTATGGGTCAGTAACAGCTCACTTTTCAAAACGTGTTTTTCAGCCCGAAATAAACGCGTTTTTTTCAGACAGCTGTATCCCTATGTAACTGCAAGGCTCAGAAGAGCCCACACACTCAGGTCTTAACCCCAGTGTGCTGAAAGTGTCAAAACGTGTTTTTCAGCAGAAATAAACATTTTTCTGCAAGTTTGGTCAACCCCATGTAACTTATGGGGCAGTAACAGCTCACTTTTCAAAACGTGTTTTTCAGCCCGAAATAAACACGTTTTTTCATACAGCTGTATCCCTATGTAACTGCAAGGCTCAGAAGAGCCCACACACTCAGGTGTTAACCCCAGTGTGCTGAAAGTGTCAAAACATGTTTTTCATCAGAAATAAACATGTTTCTGCAAGTTTGGTCAACCCCATGTAAGTTATGGGTCAGTAACAGCTCACTTTTCAAAAACGTGTTTTTCAGCCCGAAATAAACGCTTTTTTTCAGACAGCTGTATCCCTATGTAACTGCAAAGCTCAGAAGAGCCCACACACTCAGGTCTTAACCCCAGTGTGCTGAAAGTGTCAAAACATGTTTTTCAGCAGAAATAAACATGTTTCTGCAAGTTTGGTCAACCCCATGTAAGTTATGGGTCAGTAACAGCTCACTTTTCAAAACGTGTTTTTCAGCCCGAAATAAACGCTTTTTTTCAGACAGCTGTATCCCTATGTAACTGCAAAGCTCAGAAGAGCCCACACACTCAGGTCTTAACCCCAGTGTGCTGAAAGTGTCAAAACATGTTTTTCAGCAGAAATAAACATGTTTCTGCAAGTTTGGTCAACCCCATGTAAGTTATGGGTCTGTAACAGCTCACTTTTCAAAACGTGTTTTTCAGCCCGAAATAAACGCTTTTTTTCAGACAGCTGTATCCCTATGTAACTGCAAAGCTCAGAAGAGCCCACACACTCAGGTCTTAACCCCAGTGTGCTGAAAGTGTCAAAACATGTTTTTCAGCAGAAATAAACATGTTTCTGCAAGTTTGGTCAACCCCATGTAAGTTATGGGTCAGTAACAGCTCACTTTTCAAAACGTGTTTTTCAGCCCGAAATCAACACGTTTTTTCAGACAGCTGTATCCCTATGTAACTGCAAGGCTCAGAAGAGCCCACACACTCAGGTCTTAACCCCAGTGTGCTGAAAGTGTCAAAACATGTTTTTCAGCAGAAATAAACATGTTTCTGCAAGTTTGGTCAACCCCATGTAAGTTATGGGTCAGTAACAGCTCACTTTTCAAAACGTGTTTTTCAGCCCGAAATAAACGCTTTTTTTCAGACAGCTGTATCCCTATGTAACTGCAAAGCTCAGAAGAGCCCACACACTCAGGTCTTAACCCCAGTGTGCTGAAAGTGTCAAAACATGTTTTTCAGCAGAAATAAACATGTTTCTGCAAGTTTGGTCAACCCCATGTAAGTTATGGGTCAGTAACAGCTCACTTTTCAAAACGTGTTTTTCAGCCCGAAATAAACACGTTTTTTCAGACAGCTGTATCCCTATGTAACTGCAAGGCTCAGAAGAGCCCACACACTCAGGTCTTAACCCCAGTGTGCTGAAAGTGTCAAAACATGTTTTTCAGCAGAAATAAACATGTTTCTGCAAGTTTGGTCAACCCCATGTAAGTTATGGGTCAGTAACAGCTCACTTTTCAAAACGTGTTTTTCAGCCCGAAATAAACGCGTTTTTTCAGACAGCTGTATCCCTATGTAACTGCAAGGCTCAGAAGAGCCCACACACTCAGGTCTTAACCCCAGTGTGCTAAAAGTGTCAAAACATGTTTTTCAGCAGAAATAAACATGTTTCTGCAAGTTTGGTCAACCCCATGTAACTTATGGGGCAGTAACAGCTCACTTTTCAAAACGTGTTTTTCAGCCCGAAATAAACACGTTTTTTCAGACAGCTGTATCCCTATGTAACTGCAAGGCTCAGAAGAGCCCACACACTCAGGTCTTAACCCCAGTGTGCTGAAAGTGTCAAAACATGTTTTTCAGCAGAAATAAACATGTTTCTGCAAGTTTGGTCAACCCCATGTAACTTTTGGGGCAGTAACAGCTCACTTTTCAAAACGTGTTTTTCAGCCCGAAATAAACACGTTTTTTCAGACAGCTGTATCCCTATGTAACTGCAAAGCTCAGAAGAGCCCACACACTCAGGTCTTAACCCCAGTGTGCTGAAAGTGTCAAAACATGTTTTTCAGCAGAAATAAACATGTTTCTGCAAGTTTGGTCAACCCCATGTAAGTTATGGGTCAGTAACAGCTCACTTTTCAAAACGTGTTTTTCAGCCCGAAATAAACGCTTTTTTTCAGACAGCTGTATCCCTATGTAACTGCAAGGCTCAGAAGAGCCCACACACTCAGGTCTTAACCCCAGTGTGCTGAAAGTGTCAAAACATGTTTTTCAGCAGAAATAAACATGTTTCTGCAAGTTTTGTCAACCCCATGTAAGTTATGGGTCAGTAACAGCTCACTTTTCAAAACGTGTTTTTCAGCCCGAAATAAACGCGTTTTTTCAGACAGCTGTATCCCTATGTAACTGCAAGGCTCAGAAGAGCCCACACACTCAGGTCTTAACCCCAGTGTGCTGAAAGTGTCAAAACGTGTTTTTCAGCAGAAATAAACATGTTTCTGCAAGTTTGGTCAACCCCATGTAACTTATGGGGCAGTAACAGCTCACTTTTCAAAACGTGTTTTTCAGCCCGAAATAAACACGTTTTTCAGACAGCTGTATCCCTATGTAACTGCAAGGCTCAGAAGAGCCCACACACTCAGGTGTTAACCCCAGTGTGCTGAAAGTGTCAAAACATGTTTTTCATCAGAAATAAACATGTTTCTGCAAGTTTGGTCAACCCCATGTAAGTTATGGGTCAGTAACAGCTCACTTTTCAAAACGTGTTTTTCAGCCCGAAATAAACGCTTTTTTTCAGACAGCTGTATCCCTATGTAACTGCAAAGCTCAGAAGAGCCCACACACTCAGGTCTTAACCCCAGTGTGCTGAAAGTGTCAAAACATGTTTTTCAGCAGAAATAAACATGTTTCTGCAAGTTTGGTCAACCCCATGTAAGTTATGGGTCAGTAACAGCTCACTTTTCAAAACGTGTTTTTCAGCCCGAAATCAACACGTTTTTTCAGACAGCTGTATCCCTATGTAACTGCAAAGCTCAGAAGAGCCCACACACTCAGGTCTTAACCCCAGTGTGCTGAAAGTGTCAAAACATGTTTTTCAGCAGAAATAAACATGTTTCTGCAAGTTTGGTCAACCCCATGTAAGTTATGGGTCAGTAACAGCTCACTTTTCAAAACGTGTTTTTCAGCCCGAAATAAACGCTTTTTTTCAGACAGCTATATCCCTATGTAACTGCAAAGCTCAGAAGAGCCCACACACTCAGGTCTTAACCCCAGTGTGCTGAAAGTGTCAAAACATGTTTTTCAGCAGAAATAAACATGTTTCTGCAAGTTTGGTCAACCCCATGTAAGTTATGGGTCAGTAACAGCTCACTTTTCAAAACGTGTTTTTCAGCCCGAAATCAGCACGTTTTTTCAGACAGCTGTATCCCTATGTAACTGCAAAGCTCAGAAGAGCCCACACACTCAGGTCTTAACCCCAGTGTGCTGAAAGTGTCAAAACATGTTTTTCAGCAGAAATAAACATGTTTCTGCAAGTTTGGTCAACCCCATGTAAGTTATGGGTCAGTAACAGCTCACTTTTCAAAACGTGTTTTTCAGCCCGAAATAAACGCTTTTTTTCAGACAGCTGTATCCCTATGTAACTGCAAAGCTCAGAAGAGCCCACACACTCAGGTCTTAACCCCAGTGTGCTGAAAGTGTCAAAACATGTTTTTCAGCAGAAATAAACATGTTTCTGCAAGTTTGGTCAACCCCATGTAAGTTATGGGTCAGTAACAGCTCACTTTTCAAAACGTGTTTTTCAGCCCGAAATAAACGCTTTTTTCAGACAGCTGTATCCCTATGTAACTGCAAAGCTCAGAAGAGCCCACACACTCAGGTCTTAACCCCAGTGTGCTGAAAGTGTCAAAACATGTTTTTCAGCAGAAATAAACATGTTTCTGCAAGTTTGGTCAACCCCATGTAAGTTATGGGTCAGTAACAGCTCACTTTTCAAAACGTGTTTTTCAGCCCGAAATAAACACGTTTTTTCAGACAGCTGTATCCCTATGTAACTGCAAGGCTCAGAAGAGCCCACACACTCAGGTCTTAACCCCAGTGTGCTGAAAGTGTCAAAACATGTTTTTCAGCAGAAATAAACATGTTTCTGCAAGTTTGGTCAACCCCATGTAAGTTATGGGTCACTAACAGCTCACTTTTCAAAACGTGTTTTTCAGCCCGAAATAAACGCGTTTTTTCAGACAGCTGTATCCCTATGTAACTGCAAGGCTCAGAAGAGCCCACACACTCAGGTCTTAACCCCAGTGTGCTAAAAGTGTCAAAACATGTTTTTCAGCAGAAATAAACATGTTTCTGCAAGTTTGGTCAACCCCATGTAACTTATGGGGCAGTAACAGCTCACTTTTCAAAACGTGTTTTTCAGCCCGAAATAAACACGTTTTTTCAGACAGCTGTATCCCTATGTAACTGCAAGGCTCAGAAGAGCCCACACACTCAGGTCTTAACCCCAGTGTGCTGAAAGTGTCAAAACATGTTTTTCAGCAGAAATAAACATGTTTCTGCAAGTTTGGTCAACCCCATGTAACTTTTGGGGCAGTAACAGCTCACTTTTCAAAACGTGTTTTTCAGCCCGAAATAAACACGTTTTTTCAGACAGCTGTATCCCTATGTAACTGCAAAGCTCAGAAGAGCCCACACACTCAGGTCTTAACCCCAGTGTGCTGAAAGTGTCAAAACATGTTTTTCAGCAGAAATAAACATGTTTCTGCAAGTTTGGTCAACCCCATGTAAGTTATGGGTCAGTAACAGCTCACTTTTCAAAACGTGTTTTTCAGCCCGAAATAAACGCTTTTTTTCAGACAGCTGTATCCCTATGTAACTGCAAGGCTCAGAAGAGCCCACACACTCAGGTCTTAACCCCAGTGTGCTGAAAGTGTCAAAACATGTTTTTCAGCAGAAATAAACATGTTTCTGCAAGTTTGGTCAACCCCATGTAAGTTATGGGTCAGTAACAGCTCACTTTTCAAAACGTGTTTTTCAGCCCGAAATAAACGCGTTTTTTTCAGACAGCTGTATCCCTATGTAACTGCAAAGCTCAGAAGAGCCCACACACTCAGGTCTTAACCCCAGTGTGCTGAAAGTGTCAAAACGTGTTTTTCAGCAGAAATAAACATGTTTCTGCAAGTTTGGTCAACCCCATGTAACTTATGGGGCAGTAACAGCTCACTTTTCAAAACGTGTTTTTCAGCCCGAAATAAACACGTTTTTTCATACAGCTGTATCCCTATGTAACTGCAAGGCTCAGAAGAGCCCACACACTCAGGTGTTAACCCCAGTGTGCTGAAAGTGTCAAAACATGTTTTTCATCAGAAATAAACATGTTTCTGCAAGTTTGGTCAACCCCATGTAAGTTATGGGTCAGTAACAGCTCACTTTTCAAAACGTGTTTTTCAGCCCGAAATAAACGCTTTTTTTCAGACAGCTGTATCCCTATGTAACTGCAAAGCTCAGAAGAGCCCACACACTCAGGTCTTAACCCCAGTGTGCTGAAAGTGTCAAAACATGTTTTTCAGCAGAAATAAACATGTTTCTGCAAGTTTGGTCAACCCCATGTAAGTTATGGGTCAGTAACAGCTCACTTTTCAAAACGTGTTTTTCAGCCCGAAATAAACGCTTTTTTTCAGACAGCTGTATCCCTATGTAACTGCAAAGTTCAGAAGAGCCCACACACTCAGGTCTTAACCCCAGTGTGCTGAAAGTGTCAAAACATGTTTTTCAGCAGAAATAAACATGTTTCTGCAAGTTTGGTCAACCCCATGTAAGTTATGGGTCAGTAACAGCTCACTTTTCAAAACGTGTTTTTCAGCCCGAAATAAACGCTTTTTTTCAGACAGCTGTATCCCTATGTAACTGCAAAGCTCAGAAGAGCCCACACACTCAGGTCTTAACCCCAGTGTGCTGAAAGTGTCAAAACATGTTTTTCAGCAGAAATAAACATGTTTCTGCAAGTTTGGTCAACCCCATGTAAGTTATGGGTCAGTAACAGCTCACTTTTCAAAACGTGTTTTTCAGCCCGAAAATAAACACGTTTTTTCATACAGCTGTATCCCTATGTAACTGCAAGGCTCAGAAGAGCCCACACACTCAGGTGTTAACCCCAGTGTGCTGAAAGTGTCAAAACATGTTTTTCATCAGAAATAAACATGTTTCTGCAAGTTTGGTCAACCCCATGTAAGTTATGGGTCAGTAACAGCTCACTTTTCAAAACGTGTTTTTCAGCCCGAAATAAACGCTTTTTTCAGACAGCTGTATCCCTATGTAACTGCAAAGCTCAGAAGAGCCCACACACTCAGGTCTTAACCCCAGTGTGCTGAAAGTGTCAAAACATGTTTTTCAGCAGAAATAAACATGTTTCTGCAAGTTTGGTCAACCCCATGTAAGTTATGGGTCAGTAACAGCTCACTTTTCAAAACGTGTTTTTCAGCCCGAAATAAACGCTTTTTTTCAGACAGCTGTATCCCTATGTAACTGCAAAAGCTCAGAAGAGCCCACACACTCAGGTCTTAACCCCAGTGTGCTGAAAGTGTCAAAACATGTTTTTCAGCAGAAATAAACATGTTTCTGCAAGTTTGGTCAACCCCATGTAAGTTATGGGTCTGTAACAGCTCACTTTTCAAAACGTGTTTTTCAGCCCGAAATAAACGCTTTTTTTCAGACAGCTGTATCCCTATGTAACTGCAAAGCTCAGAAGAGCCCACACACTCAGGTCTTAACCCCAGTGTGCTGAAAGTGTCAAAACATGTTTTTTCAGCAGAAATAAACATGTTTCTGCAAGTTTGGTCAACCCCATGTAAGTTATGGGTCAGTAACAGCTCACTTTTCAAAACGTGTTTTTCAGCCCGAAATCAACACGTTTTTTCAGACAGCTGTATCCCTATGTAACTGCAAGGCTCAGAAGAGCCCACACACTCAGGTCTTAACCCCAGTGTGCTGAAAGTGTCAAAACATGTTTTTCAGCAGAAATAAACATGTTTCTGCAAGTTTGGTCAACCCCATGTAAGTTATGGGTCAGTAACAGCTCACTTTTTCAAAACGTGTTTTTCAGCCCGAAATAAACGCTTTTTTTCAGACAGCTGTATCCCTATGTAACTGCAAAGCTCAGAAGAGCCCACACACTCAGGTCTTAACCCCAGTGTGCTGAAAGTGTCAAAACATGTTTTTCAGCAGAAATAAACATGTTTCTGCAAGTTTGGTCAACCCCATGTAAGTTATGGGTCAGTAACAGCTCACTTTTCAAAACGTGTTTTTCAGCCCGAAATAAACACGTTTTTTCAGACAGCTGTATCCCTATGTAACTGCAAGGCTCAGAAGAGCCCACACACTCAGGTCTTAACCCCAGTGTGCTGAAAGTGTCAAAACATGTTTTTCAGCAGAAATAAACATGTTTCTGCAAGTTTGGTCAACCCCATGTAAGTTATGGGTCAGTAACAGCTCACTTTTCAAAACGTGTTTTTTCAGCCCGAAATAAACGCGTTTTTTCAGACAGCTGTATCCCTATGTAACTGCAAGGCTCAGAAGAGCCCACACACTCAGGTCTTAACCCCAGTGTGCTAAAAGTGTCAAAACATGTTTTTCAGCAGAAATAAACATGTTTCTGCAAGTTTGGTCAACCCCATGTAACTTATGGGGCAGTAACAGCTCACTTTTCAAAACGTGTTTTTCAGCCCGAAATAAACACGTTTTTTCAGACAGCTGTATCCCTATGTAACTGCAAGGCTCAGAAGAGCCCACACACTCAGGTCTTAACCCCAGTGTGCTGAAAGTGTCAAAACATGTTTTTCAGCAGAAATAAACATGTTTCTGCAAGTTTGGTCAACCCCATGTAACTTTTGGGGCAGTAACAGCTCACTTTTCAAAACGTGTTTTTCAGCCCGAAATAAACACGTTTTTTCAGACAGCTGTATCCCTATGTAACTGCAAAGCTCAGAAGAGCCCACACACTCAGGTCTTAACCCCAGTGTGCTGAAAGTGTCAAAACATGTTTTTCAGCAGAAATAAACATGTTTCTGCAAGTTTGGTCAACCCCATGTAAGTTATGGGTCAGTAACAGCTCACTTTTTCAAAACGTGTTTTTCAGCCCGAAATAAACGCTTTTTTTCAGACAGCTGTATCCCTATGTAACTGCAAGGCTCAGAAGAGCCCACACACTCAGGTCTTAACCCCAGTGTGCTGAAAGTGTCAAAACATGTTTTTCAGCAGAAATAAACATGTTTCTGCAAGTTTTGTCAACCCCATGTAAGTTATGGGTCAGTAACAGCTCACTTTTCAAAACGTGTTTTTCAGCCCGAAATAAACGCGTTTTTTCAGACAGCTGTATCCCTATGTAACTGCAAGGCTCAGAAGAGCCCACACACTCAGGTCTTAACCCCAGTGTGCTGAAAGTGTCAAAACGTGTTTTTCAGCAGAAATAAACATGTTTCTGCAAGTTTGGTCAACCCCATGTAACTTATGGGGCAGTAACAGCTCACTTTTCAAAACGTGTTTTTCAGCCCGAAATAAACACGTTTTTTCAGACAGCTGTATCCCTATGTAACTGCAAGGCTCAGAAGAGCCCACACACTCAGGTGTTAACCCCAGTGTGCTGAAAGTGTCAAAACATGTTTTTCATCAGAAATAAACATGTTTCTGCAAGTTTGGTCAACCCCATGTAAGTTATGGGTCAGTAACAGCTCACTTTTCAAAACGTGTTTTTCAGCCCGAAATAAACGCTTTTTTTCAGACAGCTGTATCCCTATGTAACTGCAAAGCTCAGAAGAGCCCACACACTCAGGTCTTAACCCCAGTGTGCTGAAAGTGTCAAAACATGTTTTTCAGCAGAAATAAACATGTTTCTGCAAGTTTGGTCAACCCCATGTAAGTTATGGGTCAGTAACAGCTCACTTTTCAAAACGTGTTTTTCAGCCCGAAATCAACACGTTTTTTCAGACAGCTGTATCCCTATGTAACTGCAAAGCTCAGAAGAGCCCACACACTCAGGTCTTAACCCCAGTGTGCTGAAAGTGTCAAAACATGTTTTTCAGCAGAAATAAACATGTTTCTGCAAGTTTGGTCAACCCCATGTAAGTTATGGGTCAGTAACAGCTCACTTTTCAAAACGTGTTTTTCAGCCCGAAATAAACGCTTTTTTTCAGACAGCTATATCCCTATGTAACTGCAAAGCTCAGAAGAGCCCACACACTCAGGTCTTAACCCCAGTGTGCTGAAAGTGTCAAAACATGTTTTTCAGCAGAAATAAACATGTTTCTGCAAGTTTGGTCAACCCCATGTAAGTTATGGGTCAGTAACAGCTCACTTTTCAAAACGTGTTTTTCAGCCCGAAATCAGCACGTTTTTTCAGACAGCTGTATCCCTATGTAACTGCAAAGCTCAGAAGAGCCCACACACTCAGGTCTTAACCCCAGTGTGCTGAAAGTGTCAAAACATGTTTTTCAGCAGAAATAAACATGTTTCTGCAAGTTTGGTCAACCCCATGTAAGTTATGGGTCAGTAACAGCTCACTTTTCAAAACGTGTTTTTCAGCCCGAAATAAACGCTTTTTTTCAGACAGCTGTATCCCTATGTAACTGCAAAGCTCAGAAGAGCCCACACACTCAGGTCTTAACCCCAGTGTGCTGAAAGTGTCAAAACATGTTTTTCAGCAGAAATAAACATGTTTCTGCAAGTTTGGTCAACCCCATGTAAGTTATGGGTCAGTAACAGCTCACTTTTCAAAACGTGTTTTTCAGCCCGAAATAAACGCTTTTTTTCAGACAGCTGTATCCCTATGTAACTGCAAAGCTCAGAAGAGCCCACACACTCAGGTCTTAACCCCAGTGTGCTGAAAGTGTCAAAACATGTTTTTCAGCAGAAATAAACATGTTTCTGCAAGTTTGGTCAACCCCATGTAAGTTATGGGTCAGTAACAGCTCACTTTTCAAAACGTGTTTTTCAGCCCGAAATAAACACGTTTTTTCAGACAGCTGTATCCCTATGTAACTGCAAGGCTCAGAAGAGCCCACACACTCAGGTCTTAACCCCAGTGTGCTGAAAGTGTCAAAACATGTTTTTCAGCAGAAATAAACATGTTTCTGCAAGTTTGGTCAACCCCATGTAAGTTATGGGTCACTAACAGCTCACTTTTCAAAACGTGTTTTTCAGCCCGAAATAAACGCGTTTTTTCAGACAGCTGTATCCCTATGTAACTGCAAGGCTCAGAAGAGCCCACACACTCAGGTCTTAACCCCAGTGTGCTAAAAGTGTCAAAACATGTTTTTCAGCAGAAATAAACATGTTTCTGCAAGTTTGGTCAACCCCATGTAACTTATGGGGCAGTAACAGCTCACTTTTCAAAACGTGTTTTTCAGCCCGAAATAAACACGTTTTTTCAGACAGCTGTATCCCTATGTAACTGCAAGGCTCAGAAGAGCCCACACACTCAGGTCTTAACCCCAGTGTGCTGAAAGTGTCAAAACATGTTTTTCAGCAGAAATAAACATGTTTCTGCAAGTTTGGTCAACCCCATGTAACTTTTGGGGCAGTAACAGCTCACTTTTCAAAACGTGTTTTTCAGCCCGAAATAAACACGTTTTTTCAGACAGCTGTATCCCTATGTAACTGCAAAGCTCAGAAGAGCCCACACACTCAGGTCTTAACCCCAGTGTGCTGAAAGTGTCAAAACATGTTTTTCAGCAGAAATAAACATGTTTCTGCAAGTTTGGTCAACCCCATGTAAGTTATGGGTCAGTAACAGCTCACTTTTCAAAACGTGTTTTTCAGCCCGAAATAAACGCTTTTTTTCAGACAGCTGTATCCCTATGTAACTGCAAGGCTCAGAAGAGCCCACACACTCAGGTCTTAACCCCAGTGTGCTGAAAGTGTCAAAACATGTTTTTCAGCAGAAATAAACATGTTTCTGCAAGTTTGGTCAACCCCATGTAAGTTATGGGTCAGTAACAGCTCACTTTTCAAAACGTGTTTTTCAGCCCGAAATAAACGCGTTTTTTTCAGACAGCTGTATCCCTATGTAACTGCAAAGCTCAGAAGAGCCCACACACTCAGGTCTTAACCCCAGTGTGCTGAAAGTGTCAAAACGTGTTTTTCAGCAGAAATAAACATGTTTCTGCAAGTTTGGTCAACCCCATGTAACTTATGGGGCAGTAACAGCTCACTTTTCAAAACGTGTTTTTCAGCCCGAAATAAACACGTTTTTTCATACAGCTGTATCCCTATGTAACTGCAAGGCTCAGAAGAGCCCACACACTCAGGTGTTAACCCCAGTGTGCTGAAAGTGTCAAAACATGTTTTTCATCAGAAATAAACATGTTTCTGCAAGTTTGGTCAACCCCATGTAAGTTATGGGTCAGTAACAGCTCACTTTTCAAAACGTGTTTTTCAGCCCGAAATAAACGCTTTTTTTCAGACAGCTGTATCCCTATGTAACTGCAAAGCTCAGAAGAGCCCACACACTCAGGTCTTAACCCCAGTGTGCTGAAAGTGTCAAAACATGTTTTTCAGCAGAAATAAACATGTTTCTGCAAGTTTGGTCAACCCCATGTAAGTTATGGGTCAGTAACAGCTCACTTTTCAAAACGTGTTTTTCAGCCCGAAATAAACGCTTTTTTTCAGACAGCTGTATCCCTATGTAACTGCAAAGTTCAGAAGAGCCCACACACTCAGGTCTTAACCCCAGTGTGCTGAAAGTGTCAAAACATGTTTTTCAGCAGAAATAAACATGTTTCTGCAAGTTTGGTCAACCCCATGTAAGTTATGGGTCAGTAACAGCTCACTTTTCAAAACGTGTTTTTCAGCCCGAAATAAACGCTTTTTTTCAGACAGCTGTATCCCTATGTAACTGCAAAGCTCAGAAGAGCCCACACACTCAGGTCTTAACCCCAGTGTGCTGAAAGTGTCAAAACATGTTTTTCAGCAGAAATAAACATGTTTCTGCAAGTTTGGTCAACCCCATGTAAGTTATGGGTCAGTAACAGCTCACTTTTCAAAACGTGTTTTTCAGCCCGAAATCAACACGTTTTTTCAGACAGCTGTATCCCTATGTAACTGCAAGGCTCAGAAGAGCCCACACACTCAGGTCTTAACCCCAGTGTGCTGAAAGTGTCAAAACATGTTTTTCAGCAGAAATAAACATGTTTTTGCAAGTTTGGTCAACCCCATGTAAGTTATGGGTCAGTAACAGCTCACTTTTCAAAACGTGTTTTTCAGCCCGAAATAAACGCTTTTTTTCAGACAGCTGTATCCCTATGTAACTGCAAAGCTCAGAAGAGCCCACACACTCAGGTCTTAACCCCAGTGTGCTGAAAGTGTCAAAACATGTTTTTCAGCAGAAATAAACATGTTTCTGTAAGTTTGGTCAACCCCATGTAAGTTATGGGTCAGTAACAGCTCACTTTTCAAAACGTGTTTTTCAGCCCGAAATAAACACGTTTTTTCAGACAGCTGTATCCCTATGTAACTGCAAGGCTCAGAAGAGCCCACACACTCAGGTCTTAACCCCAGTGTGCTGAAAGTGTCAAAACATGTTTTTCAGCAGAAATAAACATGTTTCTGCAAGTTTGGTCAACCCCATGTAACTTTTGGGGCAGTAACAGCTCACTTTTCAAAACGTGTTTTTCAGCCCGAAATAAACACGTTTTTTCAGACAGCTGTATCCCTATGTAACTGCAAAGCTCAGAAGAGCCCACACACTCAGGTCTTAACCCCAGTGTGCTGAAAGTGTCAAAACATGTTTTTCAGCAGAAATAAACATGTGTCTGCAAGTTTGGTCAACCCCATGTAAGTTATGGGTCAGTAACAGCTCACTTTTCAAAACGTGTTTTTCAGCCCGAAATAAACGCTTTTTTTCAGACAGCTGTATCCCTATGTAACTGCAAGGCTCAGAAGAGCCCACACACTCAGGTCTTAACCCCAGTGTGCTGAAAGTGTCAAAACATGTTTTTCAGCAGAAATAAACATGTTTCTGCAAGTTTTGTCAACCCCATGTAAGTTATGGGTCAGTAACAGCTCACTTTTCAAAACGTGTTTTTCAGCCCGAAATAAACGCGTTTTTTCAGACAGCTGTATCCCTATGTAACTGCAAGGCTCAGAAGAGCCCACACACTCAGGTCTTAACCCCAGTGTGCTGAAAGTGTCAAAACGTGTTTTTCAGCAGAAATAAACATGTTTCTGCAAGTTTGGTCAACCCCATGTAACTTATGGGGCAGTAACAGCTCACTTTTCAAAACGTGTTTTTCAGCCCGAAATAAACACGTTTTTTCAGACAGCTGTATCCCTATGTAACTGCAAGGCTCAGAAGAGCCCACACACTCAGGTCTTAACCCCAGTGTGCTGAAAGTGTCAAAACATGTTTTTCAGCAGAAATAAACATGTTTCTGCAAGTTTGGTCAACCCCATGTAACTTATGGGGCAGTAACAGCTCACTTTTCAAAACGTGTTTTTCAGCCCGAAATAAACACGTTTTTTCAGACAGCTGTATCCCTATGTAACTGCAAGGCTCAGAAGAGCCCACACACTCAGGTGTTAACCCCAGTGTGCTGAAAGTGTCAAAACATGTTTTTCATCAGAAATAAACATGTTTCTGCAAGTTTGGTCAACCCCATGTAAGTTATGGGTCAGTAACAGCTCACTTTTCAAAACGTGTTTTTCAGCCCGAAATAAACGCTTTTTTTCAGACAGCTGTATCCCTATGTAACTGCAAAGCTCAGAAGAGCCCACACACTCAGGTCTTAACCCCAGTGTGCTGAAAGTGTCAAAACATGTTTTTCAGCAGAAATAAACATGTTTCTGCAAGTTTGGTCAACCCCATGTAAGTTATGGGTCAGTAACAGCTCACTTTTCAAAACGTGTTTTTCAGCCCGAAATCAACACGTTTTTTCAGACAGCTGTATCCCTATGTAACTGCAAAGCTCAGAAGAGCCCACACACTCAGGTCTTAACCCCAGTGTGCTGAAAGTGTCAAAACATGTTTTTCAGCAGAAATAAACATGTTTCTGCAAGTTTGGTCAACCCCATGTAAGTTATGGGTCAGTAACAGCTCACTTTTCAAAACGTGTTTTTCAGCCCGAAATAAACGCTTTTTTTCAGACAGCTGTATCCCTATGTAACTGCAAAGCTCAGAAGAGCCCACACACTCAGGTCTTAACCCCAGTGTGCTGAAAGTGTCAAAACATGTTTTTCAGCAGAAATAAACATGTTTCTGCAAGTTTGGTCAACCCCATGTAAGTTATGGGTCAGTAACAGCTCACTTTTCAAAACGTGTTTTTCAGCCCGAAATCAGCACGTTTTTTCAGACAGCTGTATCCCTATGTAACTGCAAAGCTCAGAAGAGCCCACACACTCAGGTCTTAACCCCAGTGTGCTGAAAGTGTCAAAACATGTTTTTCAGCAGAAATAAACATGTTTCTGCAAGTTTGGTCAACCCCATGTAAGTTATGGGTCAGTAACAGCTCACTTTTCAAAACGTGTTTTTCAGCCCGAAATAAACGCTTTTTTTCAGACAGCTGTATCCCTATGTAACTGCAAAGCTCAGAAGAGCCCACACACTCAGGTCTTAACCCCAGTGTGCTGAAAGTGTCAAAACATGTTTTTCAGCAGAAATAAACATGTTTCTGCAAGTTTGGTCAACCCCATGTAAGTTATGGGTCAGTAACAGCTCACTTTTCAAAACGTGTTTTTCAGCCCGAAATAAACGCTTTTTTTCAGACAGCTGTATCCCTATGTAACTGCAAGGCTCAGAAGAGCCCACACACTCAGGTCTTAACCCCAGTGTGCTGAAAGTGTCAAAACATGTTTTTCAGCAGAAATAAACATGTTTCTGCAAGTTTTGTCAACCCCATGTAAGTTATGGGTCAGTAACAGCTCACTTTTCAAAACGTGTTTTTCAGCCCGAAATAAACGCGTTTTTTCAGACAGCTGTATCCCTATGTAACTGCAAGGCTCAGAAGAGCCCACACACTCAGGTCTTAACCCCAGTGTGCTGAAAGTGTCAAAACGTGTTTTTCAGCAGAAATAAACATGTTTCTGCAAGTTTGGTCAACCCCATGTAACTTATGGGGCAGTAACAGCTCACTTTTCAAAACGTGTTTTTCAGCCCGAAATAAACACGTTTTTTCAGACAGCTGTATCCCTATGTAACTGCAAGGCTCAGAAGAGCCCACACACTCAGGTCTTAACCCCAGTGTGCTGAAAGTGTCAAAACATGTTTTTCAGCAGAAATAAACATGTTTCTGCAAGTTTGGTCAACCCCATGTAACTTTTGGGGCAGTAACAGCTCACTTTTCAAAACGTGTTTTTCAGCCCGAAATAAACACGTTTTTTCAGACAGCTGTATCCCTATGTAACTGCAAAGCTCAGAAGAGCCCACACACTCAGGTCTTAACCCCAGTGTGCTGAAAGTGTCAAAATATGTTTTTCAGCAGAAATAAACATGTTTCTGCAAGTTTGGTCAACCCCATGTAAGTTATGGGTCAGTAACAGCTCACTTTTCAAAACGTGTTTTTCAGCCCGAAATAAACGCTTTTTTTCAGACAGCTGTATCCCTATGTAACTGCAAGGCTCAGAAGAGCCCACACACTCAGGTCTTAACCCCAGTGTGCTGAAAGTGTCAAAACATGTTTTTCAGCAGAAATAAACATGTTTCTGCAAGTTTTGTCAACCCCATGTAAGTTATGGGTCAGTAACAGCTCACTTTTCAAAACGTGTTTTTCAGCCCGAAATAAACGCGTTTTTTCAGACAGCTGTATCCCTATGTAACTGCAAGGCTCAGAAGAGCCCACACACTCAGGTCTTAACCCCAGTGTGCTGAAAGTGTCAAAACGTGTTTTTCAGCAGAAATAAACATGTTTCTGCAAGTTTGGTCAACCCCATGTAACTTATGGGGCAGTAACAGCTCACTTTTCAAAACGTGTTTTTCAGCCCGAAATAAACACGTTTTTTCAGACAGCTGTATCCCTATGTAACTGCAAGGCTCAGAAGAGCCCACACACTCAGGTGTTAACCCCAGTGTGCTGAAAGTGTCAAAACATGTTTTTCATCAGAAATAAACATGTTTCTGCAAGTTTGGTCAACCCCATGTAAGTTATGGGTCAGTAACAGCTCACTTTTCAAAACGTGTTTTTCAGCCCGAAATAAACGCTTTTTTTCAGACAGCTGTATCCCTATGTAACTGCAAAGCTCAGAAGAGCCCACACACTCAGGTCTTAACCCCAGTGTGCTGAAAGTGTCAAAACATGTTTTTCAGCAGAAATAAACATGTTTCAGCAAGTTTGGTCAACCCCATGTAAGTTATGGGTCAGTAACAGCTCACTTTTCAAAACGTGTTTTTCAGCCCGAAATCAACACGTTTTTTCAGACAGCTGTATCCCTATGTAACTGCAAAGCTCAGAAGAGCCCACACACTCAGGTCTTAACCCCAGTGTGCTGAAAGTGTCAAAACATGTTTTTCAGCAGAAATAAACATGTTTCTGCAAGTTTGGTCAACCCCATGTAAGTTATGGGTCAGTAACAGCTCACTTTTCAAAACGTGTTTTTCAGCCCGAAATAAACGCTTTTTTTCAGACAGCTGTATCCCTATGTAACTGCAAAGCTCAGAAGAGCCCACACACTCAGGTCTTAACCCCAGTGTGCTGAAAGTGTCAAAACATGTTTTTCAGCAGAAATAAACATGTTTCTGCAAGTTTGGTCAACCCCATGTAAGTTATGGGTCAGTAACAGCTCACTTTTCAAAACGTGTTTTTCAGCCCGAAATCAGCACGTTTTTTCAGACAGCTGTATCCCTATGTAACTGCAAAGCTCAGAAGAGCCCACACACTCAGGTCTTAACCCCAGTGTGCTGAAAGTGTCAAAACATGTTTTTCAGCAGAAATAAACATGTTTCTGCAAGTTTGGTCAACCCCATGTAAGTTATGGGTCAGTAACAGCTCACTTTTCAAAACGTGTTTTTCAGCCCGAAATAAACGCTTTTTTTCAGACAGCTGTATCCCTATGTAACTGCAAAGCTCAGAAGAGCCCACACACTCAGGTCTTAACCCCAGTGTGCTGAAAGTGTCAAAACATGTTTTTCAGCAGAAATAAACATGTTTCTGCAAGTTTGGTCAACCCCATGTAAGTTATGGGTCAGTAACAGCTCACTTTTCAAAACGTGTTTTTCAGCCCGAAATAAACGCTTTTTTTCAGACAGCTGTATCCCTATGTAACTGCAAAGCTCAGAAGAGCCCACACACTCAGGTCTTAACCCCAGTGTGCTGAAAGTGTCAAAACATGTTTTTCAGCAGAAATAAACATGTTTCTGCAAGTTTGGTCAACCCCATGTAAGTTATGGGTCAGTAACAGCTCACTTTTCAAAACGTGTTTTTCAGCCCGAAATAAACACGTTTTTTCAGACAGCTGTATCCCTATGTAACTGCAAGGCTCAGAAGAGCCCACACACTCAGGTCTTAACCCCAGTGTGCTGAAAGTGTCAAAACATGTTTTTCAGCAGAAATAAACATGTTTCTGCAAGTTTGGTCAACCCCATGTAAGTTATGGGTCACTAACAGCTCACTTTTCAAAACGTGTTTTTCAGCCCGAAATAAACGCGTTTTTTCAGACAGCTGTATCCCTATGTAACTGCAAGGCTCAGAAGAGCCCACACACTCAGGTCTTAACCCCAGTGTGCTAAAAGTGTCAAAACATGTTTTTCAGCAGAAATAAACATGTTTCTGCAAGTTTGGTCAACCCCATGTAACTTATGGGGCAGTAACAGCTCACTTTTCAAAACGTGTTTTTCAGCCCGAAATAAACACGTTTTTTCAGACAGCTGTATCCCTATGTAACTGCAAGGCTCAGAAGAGCCCACACACTCAGGTCTTAACCCCAGTGTGCTGAAAGTGTCAAAACATGTTTTTCAGCAGAAATAAACATGTTTCTGCAAGTTTGGTCAACCCCATGTAACTTTTGGGGCAGTAACAGCTCACTTTTCAAAACGTGTTTTTCAGCCCGAAATAAACACGTTTTTTCAGACAGCTGTATCCCTATGTAACTGCAAAGCTCAGAAGAGCCCACACACTCAGGTCTTAACCCCAGTGTGCTGAAAGTGTCAAAACATGTTTTTCAGCAGAAATAAACATGTTTCTGCAAGTTTTGTCAACCCCATGTAAGTTATGGGTCAGTAACAGCTCACTTTTCAAAACGTGTTTTTCAGCCCGAAATAAACGCGTTTTTTCAGACAGCTGTATCCCTATGTAACTGCAAGGCTCAGAAGAGCCCACACACTCAGGTCTTAACCCCAGTGTGCTGAAAGTGTCAAAACGTGTTTTTCAGCAGAAATAAACATGTTTCTGCAAGTTTGGTCAACCCCATGTAACTTATGGGGCAGTAACAGCTCACTTTTCAAAACGTGTTTTTCAGCCCGAAATAAACACGTTTTTTCAGACAGCTGTATCCCTATGTAACTGCAAGGCTCAGAAGAGCCCACACACTCAGGTGTTAACCCCAGTGTGCTGAAAGTGTCAAAACATGTTTTTCATCAGAAATAAACATGTTTCTGCAAGTTTGGTCAACCCCATGTAAGTTATGGGTCAGTAACAGCTCACTTTTCAAAACGTGTTTTTCAGCCCGAAATAAACGCTTTTTTTCAGACAGCTGTATCCCTATGTAACTGCAAAGCTCAGAAGAGCCCACACACTCAGGTCTTAACCCCAGTGTGCTGAAAGTGTCAAAACATGTTTTTCAGCAGAAATAAACATGTTTCTGCAAGTTTGGTCAACCCCATGTAAGTTATGGGTCAGTAACAGCTCACTTTTCAAAACGTGTTTTTCAGCCCGAAATCAACACGTTTTTTCAGACAGCTGTATCCCTATGTAACTGCAAAGCTCAGAAGAGCCCACACACTCAGGTCTTAACCCCAGTGTGCTGAAAGTGTCAAAACATGTTTTTCAGCAGAAATAAACATGTTTCTGCAAGTTTGGTCAACCCCATGTAAGTTATGGGTCAGTAACAGCTCACTTTTCAAAACGTGTTTTTCAGCCCGAAATAAACGCTTTTTTTCAGACAGCTGTATCCCTATGTAACTGCAAAGCTCAGAAGAGCCCACACACTCAGGTCTTAACCCCAGTGTGCTGAAAGTGTCAAAACATGTTTTTCAGCAGAAATAAACATGTTTCTGCAAGTTTGGTCAACCCCATGTAAGTTATGGGTCAGTAACAGCTCACTTTTCAAAACGTGTTTTTCAGCCCGAAATCAGCACGTTTTTTCAGACAGCTGTATCCCTATGTAACTGCAAAGCTCAGAAGAGCCCACACACTCAGGTCTTAACCCCAGTGTGCTGAAAGTGTCAAACATGTTTTTCAGCAGAAATAAACATGTTTCTGCAAGTTTGGTCAACCCCATGTAAGTTATGGGTCAGTAACAGCTCACTTTTCAAAACGTGTTTTTCAGCCCGAAATAAACGCTTTTTTTCAGACAGCTGTATCCCTATGTAACTGCAAAGCTCAGAAGAGCCCACACACTCAGGTCTTAACCCCAGTGTGCTGAAAGTGTCAAAACATGTTTTTCAGCAGAAATAAACATGTTTCTGCAAGTTTGGTCAACCCCATGTAAGTTATGGGTCAGTAACAGCTCACTTTTCAAAACGTGTTTTTCAGCCCGAAATAAACGCTTTTTTTCAGACAGCTGTATCCCTATGTAACTGCAAAGCTCAGAAGAGCCCACACACTCAGGTCTTAACCCCAGTGTGCTGAAAGTGTCAAAACATGTTTTTCAGCAGAAATAAACATGTTTCTGCAAGTTTGGTCAACCCCATGTAAGTTATGGGTCAGTAACAGCTCACTTTTCAAAACGTGTTTTTCAGCCCGAAATAAACACGTTTTTTCAGACAGCTGTATCCCTATGTAACTGCAAGGCTCAGAAGAGCCCACACACTCAGGTCTTAACCCCAGTGTGCTGAAAGTGTCAAAACATGTTTTTCAGCAGAAATAAACATGTTTCTGCAAGTTTGGTCAACCCCATGTAAGTTATGGGTCACTAACAGCTCACTTTTCAAAACGTGTTTTTCAGCCCGAAATAAACGCGTTTTTTCAGACAGCTGTATCCCTATGTAACTGCAAGGCTCAGAAGAGCCCACACACTCAGGTCTTAACCCCAGTGTGCTAAAAGTGTCAAAACATGTTTTTCAGCAGAAATAAACATGTTTCTGCAAGTTTGGTCAACCCCATGTAACTTATGGGGCAGTAACAGCTCACTTTTCAAAACGTGTTTTTCAGCCCGAAATAAACACGTTTTTTCAAGACAGCTGTATCCCTATGTAACTGCAAGGCTCAGAAGAGCCCACACACTCAGGTCTTAACCCCAGTGTGCTGAAAGTGTCAAAACATGTTTTTCAGCAGAAATAAACATGTTTCTGCAAGTTTGGTCAACCCCATGTAACTTTTGGGGCAGTAACAGCTCACTTTTCAAAACGTGTTTTTCAGCCCGAAATAAACACGTTTTTTCAGACAGCTGTATCCCTATGTAACTGCAAAGCTCAGAAGAGCCCACACACTCAGGTCTTAACCCCAGTGTGCTGAAAGTGTCAAAACATGTTTTTCAGCAGAAATAAACATGTTTCTGCAAGTTTGGTCAACCCCATGTAAGTTATGGGTCAGTAACAGCTCACTTTTCAAAACGTGTTTTTCAGCCCGAAATAAACGCTTTTTTTCAGACAGCTGTATCCCTATGTAACTGCAAGGCTCAGAAGAGCCCACACACTCAGGTCTTAACCCCAGTGTGCTGAAAGTGTCAAAACAGTTTTTCAGCAGAAATAAACATGTTTCTGCAAGTTTGGTCAACCCCATGTAAGTTATGGGTCAGTAACAGCTCACTTTTCAAAACGTGTTTTTCAGCCCGAAATAAACGCGTTTTTTTCAGACAGCTGTATCCCTATGTAACTGCAAGGCTCAGAAGAGCCCACACACTCAGGTCTTAACCCCAGTGTGCTGAAAGTGTCAAAACGTGTTTTTCAGCAGAAATAAACATGTTTCTGCAAGTTTGGTCAACCCCATGTAACTTATGGGGCAGTAACAGCTCACTTTTCAAAACGTGTTTTTCAGCCCGAAATAAACACGTTTTTTCATACAGCTGTATCCCTATGTAACTGCAAGGCTCAGAAGAGCCCACACACTCAGGTGTTAACCCCAGTGTGCTGAAAGTGTCAAAACATGTTTTTCATCAGAAATAAACATGTTTCTGCAAGTTTGGTCAACCCCATGTAAGTTATGGGTCAGTAACAGCTCACTTTTCAAAACGTGTTTTTCAGCCCGAAATAAACGCTTTTTTTCAGACAGCTGTATCCCTATGTAACTGCAAAGCTCAGAAGAGCCCACACACTCAGGTCTTAACCCCAGTGTGCTGAAAGTGTCAAAACATGTTTTTCAGCAGAAATAAAACATGTTTCTGCAAGTTTGGTCAACCCCATGTAAGTTATGGGTCAGTAACAGCTCACTTTTCAAAACGTGTTTTTCAGCCCGAAATAAACGCTTTTTTTCAGACAGCTGTATCCCTATGTAACTGCAAAGCTCAGAAGAGCCCACACACTCAGGTCTTAACCCCAGTGTGCTGAAAGTGTCAAAACATGTTTTTCAGCAGAAATAAACATGTTTCTGCAAGTTTGGTCAACCCCATGTAAGTTATGGGTCAGTAACAGCTCACTTTTCAAAACGTGTTTTTCAGCCCGAAATAAACGCTTTTTTTCAGACAGCTGTATCCCTATGTAACTGCAAAGCTCAGAAGAGCCCACCACACTCAGGTCTTAACCCCAGTGTGCTGAAAGTGTCAAAACATGTTTTTCAGCAGAAATAAACATGTTTCTGCAAGTTTGGTCAACCCCATGTAAGTTATGGGTCAGTAACAGCTCACTTTTCAAAACGTGTTTTTCAGCCCGAAATCAACACGTTTTTTCAGACAGCTGTATCCCTATGTAACTGCAAGGCTCAGAAGAGCCCACACACTCAGGTCTTAACCCCAGTGTGCTGAAAGTGTCAAACATGTTTTTCAGCAGAAATAAACATGTTTTTGCAAGTTTGGTCAACCCCATGTAAGTTATGGGTCAGTAACAGCTCACTTTTCAAAACGTGTTTTTCAGCCCGAAATAAACGCTTTTTTTCAGACAGCTGTATCCCTATGTAACTGCAAAGCTCAGAAGAGCCCACACACTCAGGTCTTAACCCCAGTGTGCTGAAAGTGTCAAAACATGTTTTTCAGCAGAAATAAACATGTTTCTGTAAGTTTGGTCAACCCCATGTAAGTTATGGGTCAGTAACAGCTCACTTTTCAAAACGTGTTTTTCAGCCCGAAATAAACACGTTTTTTCAGACAGCTGTATCCCTATGTAACTGCAAGGCTCAGAAGAGCCCACACACTCAGGTCTTAACCCCAGTGTGCTGAAAGTGTCAAAACATGTTTTTCAGCAGAAATAAACATGTTTCTGCAAGTTTGGTCAACCCCATGTAACTTTTGGGGCAGTAACAGCTCACTTTTCAAAACGTGTTTTTCAGCCCGAAATAAACACGTTTTTTCAGACAGCTGTATCCCTATGTAACTGCAAAGCTCAGAAGAGCCCACACACTCAGGTCTTAACCCCAGTGTGCTGAAAGTGTCAAAACATGTTTTTCAGCAGAAATAAACATGTGTCTGCAAGTTTGGTCAACCCCATGTAAGTTATGGGTCAGTAACAGCTCACTTTTCAAAACGTGTTTTTCAGCCCGAAATAAACGCTTTTTTTCAGACAGCTGTATCCCTATGTAACTGCAAGGCTCAGAAGAGCCCACACACTCAGGTCTTAACCCCAGTGTGCTGAAAGTGTCAAAACATGTTTTTCAGCAGAAATAATCATGTTTCTGCAAGTTTTGTCAACCCCATGTAAGTTATGGGTCAGTAACAGCTCACTTTTCAAAACGTGTTTTTCAGCCCGAAATAAACGCGTTTTTTCAGACAGCTGTATCCCTATGTAACTGCAAGGCTCAGAAGAGCCCACACACTCAGGTCTTAACCCCAGTGTGCTGAAAGTGTCAAAACGTGTTTTTCAGCAGAAATAAACATGTTTCTGCAAGTTTGGTCAACCCCATGTAACTTATGGGGCAGTAACAGCTCACTTTTCAAAACGTGTTTTTCAGCCCGAAATAAACACGTTTTTTCAGACAGCTGTATCCCTATGTAACTGCAAGGCTCAGAAGAGCCCACACACTCAGGTCTTAACCCCAGTGTGCTGAAAGTGTCAAAACATGTTTTTCAGCAGAAATAAACATGTTTCTGCAAGTTTGGTCAACCCCATGTAACTTATGGGGCAGTAACAGCTCACTTTTCAAAACGTGTTTTTCAGCCCGAAATAAACACGTTTTTTCAGACAGCTGTATCCCTATGTAACTGCAAGGCTCAGAAGAGCCCACACACTCAGGTGTTAACCCCAGTGTGCTGAAAGTGTCAAAACATGTTTTTCATCAGAAATAAACATGTTTCTGCAAGTTTGGTCAACCCCATGTAAGTTATGGGTCAGTAACAGCTCACTTTTCAAAACGTGTTTTTCAGCCCGAAATAAACGCTTTTTTTCAGACAGCTGTATCCCTATGTAACTGCAAAGCTCAGAAGAGCCCACACACTCAGGTCTTAACCCCAGTGTGCTGAAAGTGTCAAAACATGTTTTTCAGCAGAAATAAACATGTTTCTGCAAGTTTGGTCAACCCCATGTAAGTTATGGGTCAGTAACAGCTCACTTTTCAAAACGTGTTTTTCAGCCCGAAATCAACACGTTTTTTCAGACAGCTGTATCCCTATGTAACTGCAAAGCTCAGAAGAGCCCACACACTCAGGTCTTAACCCCAGTGTGCTGAAAGTGTCAAAACATGTTTTTCAGCAGAAATAAACATGTTTCTGCAAGTTTGGTCAACCCCATGTAAGTTATGGGTCAGTAACAGCTCACTTTTCAAAACGTGTTTTTCAGCCCGAAATAAACGCTTTTTTTCAGACAGCTGTATCCCTATGTAACTGCAAAGCTCAGAAGAGCCCACACACTCAGGTCTTAACCCCAGTGTGCTGAAAGTGTCAAAACATGTTTTTCAGCAGAAATAAACATGTTTCTGCAAGTTTGGTCAACCCCATGTAAGTTATGGGTCAGTAACAGCTCACTTTTCAAAACGTGTTTTTCAGCCCGAAATCAGCACGTTTTTTCAGACAGCTGTATCCCTATGTAACTGCAAAGCTCAGAAGAGCCCACACACTCAGGTCTTAACCCCAGTGTGCTGAAAGTGTCAAAACATGTTTTTCAGCAGAAATAAACATGTTTCTGCAAGTTTGGTCAACCCCATGTAAGTTATGGGTCAGTAACAGCTCACTTTTCAAAACGTGTTTTTCAGCCCGAAATAAACGCTTTTTTTCAGACAGCTGTATCCCTATGTAACTGCAAAGCTCAGAAGAGCCCACACACTCAGGTCTTAACCCCAGTGTGCTGAAAGTGTCAAAACATGTTTTTCAGCAGAAATAAACATGTTTCTGCAAGTTTGGTCAACCCCATGTAAGTTATGGGTCAGTAACAGCTCACTTTTCAAAACGTGTTTTTCAGCCCGAAATAAACGCTTTTTTTCAGACAGCTGTATCCCTATGTAACTGCAAAGCTCAGAAGAGCCCACACACTCAGGTCTTAACCCCAGTGTGCTGAAAGTGTCAAAACATGTTTTTCAGCAGAAATAAACATGTTTCTGCAAGTTTGGTCAACCCCATGTAAGTTATGGGTCAGTAACAGCTCACTTTTCAAAACGTGTTTTTCAGCCCGAAATAAACACGTTTTTTCAGACAGCTGTATCCCTATGTAACTGCAAGGCTCAGAAGAGCCCACACACTCAGGTCTTAACCCCAGTGTGCTGAAAGTGTCAAAACATGTTTTTCAGCAGAAATAAACATGTTTCTGCAAGTTTGGTCAACCCCATGTAAGTTATGGGTCACTAACAGCTCACTTTTCAAAACGTGTTTTTCAGCCCGAAATAAACGCGTTTTTTCAGACAGCTGTATCCCTATGTAACTGCAAGGCTCAGAAGAGCCCACACACTCAGGTCTTAACCCCAGTGTGCTAAAAGTGTCAAAACATGTTTTTCAGCAGAAATAAACATGTTTCTGCAAGTTTGGTCAACCCCATGTAACTTATGGGGCAGTAACAGCTCACTTTTCAAAACGTGTTTTTCAGCCCGAAATAAACACGTTTTTTCAGACAGCTGTATCCCTATGTAACTGCAAGGCTCAGAAGAGCCCACACACTCAGGTCTTAACCCCAGTGTGCTGAAAGTGTCAAAACATGTTTTTCAGCAGAAATAAACATGTTTCTGCAAGTTTGGTCAACCCCATGTAACTTTTGGGGCAGTAACAGCTCACTTTTCAAAACGTGTTTTTCAGCCCGAAATAAACACGTTTTTTCAGACAGCTGTATCCCTATGTAACTGCAAAGCTCAGAAGAGCCCACACACTCAGGTCTTAACCCCAGTGTGCTGAAAGTGTCAAAACATGTTTTTCAGCAGAAATAAACATGTTTCTGCAAGTGTAGCGGCGAGGCTTAATAATAAGGCAGAATTAAATGTTTCTGAGCTTTCCCAAATTAGGCCTCATTTCTCTGTTCATCTCTGTGGTGCAGCCACAGAGAAACCATTCATGCAAGGTGATTTAAGGTCCAAGGACAGCTCCCAAAGGGGGATGCACTTAGCTAAGCCTGGCTATCATGATCAATGGTCATCCATTGGTGCCTATCTGTCTAGGGAGTGCGAGTTGGACATCTGGATTGCATTCCTAAGTGTCAGGACTAAGTGACTCATATCTCACCTTGATCAACCAATCAGGGACTGGTAGGGCCGAGTAACCCACGTGGGACTCTGATGCCCATGGAACTTTCAGCCAATCAATGAGCTGAAGTTCCTCCAGGTAAAAACAGGCAACACAGAGAGCCTGAGAGATTCAACAAGATTCAGACAAGATTCTAAAGGGAATTCAAAGGAGAATTCCAGGGCAGGACGGCCCAGGAGCAGAAGGCTCCCCAGGGCAGGACATTCTCGCAGCGCGCCTCCTGACCATCCTGAGACTCAGCCCGGACAACCACAGAACGGCCAGTGTGTCCGAGTGCCAGAACTTTCCTTTGTTCTAAGAGTCTAGAGCTGAGGTTGCCAGAGAGTAACCAGCAGCAGGCCTCGTGAACAGGTCGGAACTGTGGACAGCTGAATCACTATTCAGAACTAGCTCTTCATCAGGAACGAACCAGTCCTCTTCCTGACTTGCTGGGACCCACAGTCATCTTTTCTCCTGTGCACAAACTTTGCTAGTTAATGCCAACAGTGAGCATCAGCAGCGCACCGTCGCAAGCCGCACAGCACAGCCTGGCACGGAGCCAGAGAGCGCGGATTGGACAGCAACAGCCTGCAACTGTTTCTTTGTGCCCGCAGGAGATCTGAATCCCCAGAGATTGGATGAGTATTCAACTTCAATGCATTACAGCTCAAGAATTCAATTGTTATCCCAACCAGTTGATATCAATTTAATTCCTAAGAGTTATGTACTTGTTTGAGTATCTAATGTAGACGTTGTAACCAAGTTCACTTTACGAAACGGTCTTAATGAATGATATACTGAACGTATGTCCTCTTGATATGTGTAACACTTTGTAACTGATTGAATATATATCTTTTGTATTCTGATAACCCTCTCGATAAGATCTGTTAGGTTTATATGCATATTCTATGTATTAATAAATGTATCCTCGTGTATTAGTACCTGTGTGTGCGCGTTGTTTGAGTTATGTCGCATGGTTGGATTCTAAAGCCATCAAAAGAATCAACTTTGTGATTTACTGCTACAATTAATAATTGTCTCAGTAAATGCCCAAACCCTACAGAACTGGTGCCTTCAGAGAGCCACTATGATTACATATTTGGCGTCCCTAAACCGGTTTTCTCAACACAAGTTTGGTCAACCCCATGTAAGTTATGGGTCAGTAACAGCTCACTTTTCAAAACGTGTTTTTCAGCCCGAAATAAACGCTTTTTTTCAGACAGCTGTATCCCTATGTAACTGCAAGGCTCAGAAGAGCCCACACACTCAGGTCTTAACCCCAGTGTGCTGAAAGTGTCAAAACATGTTTTTCAGCAGAAATAAACATGTTTCTGCAAGTTTGGTCAACCCCATGTAAGTTATGGGTCAGTAACAGCTCACTTTTCAAAACGTGTTTTTCAGCCCGAAATAAACGCGTTTTTTTCAGACAGCTGTATCCCTATGTAACTGCAAGGCTCAGAAGAGCCCACACACTCAGGTCTTAACCCCAGTGTGCTGAAAGTGTCAAAACGTGTTTTTCAGCAGAAATAAACATGTTTCTGCAAGTTTGGTCAACCCCATGTAAGTTATGGGTCAGTAACAGCTCACTTTTCAAAACGTGTTTTTCAGCCCGAAATAAACGCTTTTTTTCAGACAGCTGTATCCCTATGTAACTGCAAAGCTCAGAAGAGCCCACACACTCAGGTCTTAACCCCAGTGTGCTGAAAGTGTCAAAACATGTTTTTCAGCAGAAATAAACATGTTTCTGCAAGTTTGGTCAACCCCATGTAAGTTATGGGTCAGTAACAGCTCACTTTTCAAAACGTGTTTTTCAGCCCGAAATAAACGCTTTTTTTCAGACAGCTGTATCCCTATGTAACTGCAAAGCTCAGAAGAGCCCACACACTCAGGTCTTAACCCCAGTGTGCTGAAAGTGTCAAAACATGTTTTTCAGCAGAAATAAACATGTTTCTGCAAGTTTGGTCAACCCCATGTAAGTTATGGGTCAGTAACAGCTCACTTTTCAAAACGTGTTTTTCAGCCCGAAATAAACGCTTTTTTTCAGACAGCTGTATCCCTATGTAACTGCAAAGCTCAGAAGAGCCCACACACTCAGGTCTTAACCCCAGTGTGCTGAAAGTGTCAAAACATGTTTTTCAGCAGAAATAAACATGTTTCTGCAAGTTTGGTCAACCCCATGTAAGTTATGGGTCAGTAACAGCTCACTTTTCAAAACGTGTTTTTCAGCACGAAATCAACACGTTTTTTCAGACAGCTGTATCCCTATGTAACTGCAAGGCTCAGAAGAGCCCACACACTCAGGTCTTAACCCCAGTGTGCTGAAAGTGTCAAAACATGTTTTTCAGCAGAAATAAACATGTTTCTGCAAGTTTGGTCAACCCCATGTAAGTTATGGGTCAGTAACAGCTCACTTTTCAAAACGTGTTTTTCAGCCCGAAATAAACGCTTTTTTTCAGACAGCTGTATCCCTATGTAACTGCAAAGCTCAGAAGAGCCCACACACTCAGGTCTTAACCCCAGTGTGCTGAAAGTGTCAAAACATGTTTTTCAGCAGAAATAAACATGTTTCTGTAAGTTTGGTCAACCCCATGTAAGTTATGGGTCAGTAACAGCTCACTTTTCAAAACGTGTTTTTCAGCCCGAAATAAACACGTTTTTTCAGACAGCTGTATCCCTATGTAACTGCAAGGCTCAGAAGAGCCCACACACTCAGGTCTTAACCCCAGTGTGCTGAAAGTGTCAAAACATGTTTTTCAGCAGAAATAAACATGTTTCTGCAAGTTTGGTCAACCCCATGTAACTTTTGGGGCAGTAACAGCTCACTTTTCAAAACGTGTTTTTCAGCCCGAAATAAACACGTTTTTTCAGACAGCTGTATCCCTATGTAACTGCAAAGCTCAGAAGAGCCCACACACTCAGGTCTTAACCCCAGTGTGCTGAAAGTGTCAAAACATGTTTTTCAGCAGAAATAAACATGTGTCTGCAAGTTTGGTCAACCCCATGTAAGTTATGGGTCAGTAACAGCTCACTTTTCAAAACGTGTTTCTCAGCCCGAAATAAACGCTTTTTTTCAGACAGCTGTATCCCTATGTAACTGCAAGGCTCAGAAGAGCCCACACACTCAGGTCTTAACCCCAGTGTGCTGAAAGTGTCAAAACATGTTTTTCAGCAGAAATAAACATGTTTCTGCAAGTTTTGTCAACCCCATGTAAGTTATGGGTCAGTAACAGCTCACTTTTCAAAACGTGTTTTTCAGCCCGAAATAAACGCGTTTTTTCAGACAGCTGTATCCCTATGTAACTGCAAGGCTCAGAAGAGCCCACACACTCAGGTCTTAACCCCAGTGTGCTGAAAGTGTCAAAACATGTTTTTCAGCAGAAATAAACATGTTTCTGCAAGTTTGGTCAACCCCATGTAACTTATGGGGCAGTAACAGCTCACTTTTCAAAACGTGTTTTTCAGCCCGAAATAAACACGTTTTTTCAGACAGCTGTATCCCTATGTAACTGCAAGGCTCAGAAGAGCCCACACACTCAGGTCTTAACCCCAGTGTGCTGAAAGTGTCAAAACATGTTTTTCAGCAGAAATAAACATGTTTCTGCAAGTTTGGTCAACCCCATGTAAGTTATGGGTCAGTAACAGCTCACTTTTCAAAACGTCTTTTTCAGCCCGAAATAAACACGTTTTTTCAGACAGCTGTATCCCTATGTAACTGCAAGGCTCAGAAGAGCCCACACACTCAGGTCTTAACCCCAGTGTGCTGAAAGTGTCAAAACATGTTTTTCAGCAGAAATAAACATGTTTCTGCAAGTTTGGTCAACCCCATGTAACTTATGGGGCAGTAACAGCTCACTTTTCAAAACGTGTTTTTCAGCCCGAAATAAACACGTTTTTTCAGACAGCTGTATCCCTATGTAACTGCAAGGCTCAGAAGAGCCCACACACTCAGGTCTTAACCCCAGTGTGCTGAAAGTGTCAAAACATGTTTTTCAGCAGAAATAAACATGTTTCTGCAAGTTTGGTCAACCCCATGTAAGTTATGGGTCAGTAACAGCTCACTTTTCAAAACGTGTTTTTCAGCCCGAAATAAACGCTTTTTTTCAGACAGCTGTATCCCTATGTAACTGCAAGGCTCAGAAGAGCCCACACACTCAGGTCTTAACCCCAGTGTGCTGAAAGTGTCAAAACATGTTTTTCAGCAGAAATAAACATGTTTCTGCAAGTTTTGTCAACCCCATGTAAGTTATGGGTCAGTAACAGCTCACTTTTCAAAACGTGTTTTTCAGCCCGAAATAAACGCGTTTTTTCAGACAGCTGTATCCCTATGTAACTGCAAGGCTCAGAAGAGCCCACACACTCAGGTCTTAACCCCAGTGTGCTGAAAGTGTCAAAACGTGTTTTTCAGCAGAAATAAACATGTTTCTGCAAGTTTGGTCAACCCCATGTAACTTATGGGGCAGTAACAGCTCACTTTTCAAAACGTGTTTTTCAGCCCGAAATAAACACGTTTTTTCAGACAGCTGTATCCCTATGTAACTGCAAGGCTCAGAAGAGCCCACACACTCAGGTCTTAACCCCAGTGTGCTGAAAGTGTCAAAACATGTTTTTCAGCAGAAATAAACATGTTTCTGCAAGTTTGGTCAACCCCATGTAAGTTATGGGTCAGTAACAGCTCACTTTTCAAAACGTGTTTTTCAGCCCGAAATAAACACGTTTTTTCAGACAGCTGTATCCCTATGTAACTGCAAAGCTCAGAAGAGCCCACACACTCAGGTCTTAACCCCAGTGTGCTGAAAGTGTCAAAACATGTTTTTCAGCAGAAATAAACATGTTTCTGCAAGTTTGGTCAACCCCATGTAAGTTATGGGTCAGTAACAGCTCACTTTTCAAAACGTGTTTTTCAGCCCGAAATAAACGCGTTTTTTCAGACAGCTGTATCCCTATGTAACTGCAAGGCTCAGAAGAGCCCACACACTCAGGTCTTAACCCCAGTGTGCTGAAAGTGTCAAAACGTGTTTTTCAGCAGAAATAAACATGTTTCTGCAAGTTTGGTCAACCCCATGTAACTTATGGGGCAGTAACAGCTCACTTTTCAAAACGTGTTTTTCAGCCCGAAATAAACACGTTTTTTCAGACAGCTGTATCCCTATGTAACTGCAAGGCTCAGAAGAGCCCACACACTCAGGTGTTAACCCCAGTGTGCTGAAAGTGTCAAAACATGTTTTTCAGCAGAAATAAACATGTTTCTGCAAGTTTGGTCAACCCCATGTAAGTTATGGGTCAGTAACAGCTCACTTTTCAAAACGTCTTTTTCAGCCCGAAATAAACGCTTTTTTTCAGACAGCTGTATCCCTATGTAACTGCAAAGCTCAGAAGAGCCCACACACTCAGGTCTTAACCCCAGTGTGCTGAAAGTGTCAAAACATGTTTTTCAGCAGAAATAAACATGTTTCTGCAAGTTTGGTCAACCCCATGTAAGTTATGGGTCAGTAACAGCTCACTTTTCAAAACGTGTTTTTCAGCCCGAAATAAACGCTTTTTTTCAGACAGCTGTATCCCTATGTAACTGCAAAGCTCAGAAGAGCCCACACACTCAGGTCTTAACCCCAGTGTGCTGAAAGTGTCAAAACATGTTTTTCAGCAGAAATAAACATGTTTCTGCAAGTTTGGTCAACCCCATGTAAGTTATGGGTCAGTAACAGCTCACTTTTCAAAACGTGTTTTTCAGCCCGAAATAAACGCTTTTTTTCAGACGGCTGTATCCCTATGTAACTGCAAAGCTCAGAAGAGCCCACACACTCAGGTCTTAACCCCAGTGTGCTGAAAGTGTCAAAACATGTTTTTCAGCAGAAATAAACATGTTTCTGCAAGTTTGGTCAACCCCATGTAAGTTATGGGTCAGTAACAGCTCACTTTTCAAAACGTGTTTTTCAGCCCGAAATAAACGCTTTTTTTCAGACAGCTGTATCCCTATGTAACTGCAAAGCTCAGAAGAGCCCACACACTCAGGTCTTAACCCCAGTGTGCTGAAAGTGTCAAAACATGTTTTTCAGCAGAAATAAACATGTTTCTGCAAGTTTGGTCAACCCCATGTAAGTTATGTGTCAGTAACAGCTCACTTTTCAAAACGTGTTTTTCAGCCCGAAATAAACACGTTTTTTCAGACAGCTGTATCCCTATGTAACTGCAAGGCTCAGAAGAGCCCACACACTCAGGTCTTAACCCCAGTGTGCTGAAAGTGTCAAAACATGTTTTTCAGCAGAAATAAACATGTTTCTGCAAGTTTGGTCAACCCCATGTAAGTTATGGGTCAGTAACAGCTCACTTTTCAAAACGTGTTTTTCAGCCCGAAATAAACGCGTTTTTTCAGACAGCTGTATCCCTATGTAACTGCAAGGCTCAGAAGAGCCCACACACTCAGGTCTTAACTCCAGTGTGCTAAAAGTGTCAAAACATGTTTTTCAGCAGAAATAAACATGTTTCTGCAAGTTTGGTCAACCCCATGTAACTTATGGGGCAGTAACAGCTCACTTTTCAAAACGTGTTTTTCAGCCCGAAATAAACACGTTTTTTTCAGACAGCTGTATCCCTATGTAACTGCAAGGCTCAGAAGAGCCCACACACTCAGGTCTTAACCCCAGTGTGCTGAAAGTGTCAAAACATGTTTTTCAGCAGAAATAAACATGTTTCTGCAAGTTTGGTCAACCCCATGTAAGTTATGGGTCAGTAACAGCTCACTTTTCAAAACGTGTTTTTCAGCCCGAAATAAACACGTTTTTTCAGACAGCTGTATCCCTATGTAACTGCAAGGCTCAGAAGAGCCCACACACTCAGGTCTTAACCCCAGTGTGCTGAAAGTGTCAAAACATGTTTTTCAGCAGCAATAAACATGTTTCTGCAAGTTTGGTCAACCCCATGTAACTTATGGGGCAGTAACAGCTCACTTTTCAAAACGTGTTTTTCAGCCCGAAATAAACACGTTTTTTCAGACAGCTGTATCCCTATGTAACTGCAAGGCTCAGAAGAGCCCACACACTCAGGTCTTAACCCCAGTGTGCTGAAAGTGTCAAAACATGTTTTTCAGCAGAAATAAACATGTTTCTGCAAGTTTGGTCAACCCCATGTAAGTTATGGGTCAGTAACAGCTCACTTTTCAAAACGTGTTTTTCAGCCCGAAATAAACGCGTTTTTTCAGACAGCTGTATCCCTATGTAACTGCAAGGCTCAGAAGAGCCCACACACTCAGGTCTTAACCCCAGTGTGCTGAAAGTGTCAAAACGTGTTTTTCAGCAGAAATAAACATGTTTCTGCAAGTTTGGTCAACCCCATGTAACTTATGGGGCAGTAACAGCTCACTTTTCAAAACGTGTTTTTCAGCCCGAAATAAACACGTTTTTTCAGACAGCTGTATCCCTATGTAACTGCAAGGCTCAGAAGAGCCCACACACTCAGGTCTTAACCCCAGTGTGCTGAAAGTGTCAAAACATGTTTTTCAGCAGAAATAAACATGTTTCTGCAAGTTTGGTCAACCCCATGTAAGTTATGGGTCAGTAACAGCTCACTTTTCAAAACGTGTTTTTCAGCCCGAAATAAACACGTTTTTTCAGACAGCTGTATCCCTATGTAACTGCAAAGCTCAGAAGAGCCCACACACTCAGGTCTTAACCCCAGTGTGCTGAAAGTGTCAAAACATGTTTTTCAGCAGAAATAAACATGTTTCTGCAAGTTTGGTCAACCCCATGTAAGTTATGGGTCAGTAACAGCTCACTTTTCAAAACGTGTTTTTCAGCCCGAAATAAACGCGTTTTTTCAGACAGCTGTATCCCTATGTAACTGCAAGGCTCAGAAGAGCCCACACACTCAGGTCTTAACCCCAGTGTGCTGAAAGTGTCAAAACATGTTTTTCAGCAGAAATAAACATGTTTCTGCAAGTTTGGTCAACCCCATGTAAGTTATGGGTCAGTAACAGCTCACTTTTCAAAACGTCTTTTTCAGCCCGAAATAAACGCTTTTTTTCAGACAGCTGTATCCCTATGTAACTGCAAAGCTCAGAAGAGCCCACACACTCAGGTCTTAACCCCAGTGTGCTGAAAGTGTCAAAACATGTTTTTCAGCAGAAATAAACATGTTTCTGCAAGTTTGGTCAACCCCATGTAAGTTATGGGTCAGTAACAGCTCACTTTTCAAAACGTGTTTTTCAACCCGAAATAAACGCTTTTTTTCAGACAGCTGTATCCCTATGTAACTGCAAGGCTCAGAAGAGCCCACACACTCAGGTCTTAACCCCAGTGTGCTGAAAGTGTCAAAACATGTTTTTCAGCAGAAATAAACATGTTTCTGCAAGTTTGGTCAACCCCATGTAAGTTATGGGTCAGTAACAGCTCACTTTTCAAAACGTGTTTTTCAGCCCGAAATAAACGCTTTTTTTCAGACAGCTGTATCCCTATGCAACTGCAAAGCTCAGAAGAGCCCACACACTCAGGTCTTAACCCCAGTGTGCTGAAAGTGTCAAAACATGTTTTTCAGCAGAAATAAACATGTTTCTGCAAGTTTGGTCAACCCCATGTAAGTTATGGGTCAGTAACAGCTCACTTTTCAAAACGTGTTTTTCAGCCCGAAATAAACGCTTTTTTTCAGACAGCTGTATCCCTATGTAACTGCAAAGCTCAGAAGAGCCCACACACTCAGGTCTTAACCCCAGTGTGCTGAAAGTGTCAAAACATGTTTTTCAGCAGAAATAAACATGTTTCTGCAAGTTTGGTCAACCCCATGTAAGTTATGGGTCAGTAACAGCTCACTTTTCAAAATGTGTTTTTCAGCCCGAAATAAACACGTTTTTTCAGACAGCTGTATCCCTATGTAACTGCAAGGCTCAGAAGAGCCCACACACTCAGGTCTTAACCCCAGTGTGCTGAAAGTGTCAAAACATGTTTTTCAGCAGAAATAAACATGTTTCTGCAAGTTTGGTCAACCCCATGTAAGTTATGGGTCAGTAACAGCTCACTTTTCAAAACGTGTTTTTCAGCCCGAAATAAACGCGTTTTTTCAGACAGCTGTATCCCTATGTAACTGCAAGGCTCAGAAGAGCCCACACACTCAGGTCTTAACTCCAGTGTGCTGAAAGTGTCAAAACATGTTTTTCAGCAGAAATAAACATGTTTCTGCAAGTTTGGTCAACCCCATGTAACTTATGGGGCAGTAACAGCTCACTTTTCAAAACGTGTTTTTCAGCCCGAAATAAACACGTTTTTTCAGACAGCTGTATCCCTATGTAACTGCAAGGCTCAGAAGAGCCCACACACTCAGGTCTTAACCCCAGTGTGCTGAAAGTGTCAAAACATGTTTTTCAGCAGAAATAAACATGTTTCTGCAAGTTTGGTCAACCCCATGTAAGTTATGGGTCAGTAACAGCTCACTTTTCAAAACGTGTTTTTCAGCCCGAAATAAACACGTTTTTTCAGACAGCTGTATCCCTATGTAACTGCAAGGCTCAGAAGAGCCCACACACTCAGGTCTTAACCCCAGTGTGCTGAAAGTGTCTAAACATGTTTTTCAGCAGCAATAAACATGTTTCTGCAAGTTTGGTCAACCCCATGTAACTTATGGGGCAGTAACAAGCTCACTTTTCAAAACGTGTTTTTCAGCCCGAAATAAACACGTTTTTTTCAGACAGCTGTATCCCTATGTAACTGCAAGGCTCAGAAGAGCCCACACACTCAGGTCTTAACCCCAGTGTGCTGAAAGTGTCAAAACATGTTTTTCAGCAGAAATAAACATGTTTCTGCAAGTTGGTCAACCCCATGTAAGTTATGGGTCAGTAACAGCTCACTTTTCAAAACGTGTTTTTCAGCCCGAAATAAACGCTTTTTTTCAGACAGCTGTATCCCTATGTAACTGCAAGGCTCAGAAGAGCCCACACACTCAGGTCTTAACCCCAGTGTGCTGAAAGTGTCAAAACATGTTTTTCAGCAGAAATAAACATGTTTCTGCAAGTTTTGTCAACCCCATGTAAGTTATGGGTCAGTAACAGCTCACTTTTCAAAACGTGTTTTTCAGCCCGAAATAAACGCGTTTTTTCAGACAGCTGTATCCCTATGTAACTGCAAGGCTCAGAAGAGCCCACACACTCAGGTCTTAACCCCAGTGTGCTGAAAGTGTCAAAACGTGTTTTTTCAGCAGAAATAAACATGTTTCTGCAAGTTTGGTCAACCCCATAACTTATGGGGCAGTAACAGCTCACTTTTCAAAACGTGTTTTTCAGCCCGAAATAAACACGTTTTTTCAGACAGCTGTATCCCTATGTAACTGCAAGGCTCAGAAGAGCCCACACACTCAGGTGTTAACCCCAGTGTGCTGAAAGTGTCAAAACATGTTTTTCAGCAGAAATAAACATGTTTCTGCAAGTTTGGTCAACCCCATGTAAGTTATGGGTTAGTAACAGCTCACTTTTCAAAACGTCTTTTTCAGCCCGAAATAAACGCTTTTTTTCAGACAGCTGTATCCCTATGTAACTGCAAAGCTCAGAAGAGCCCACACACTCAGGTCTTAACCCCAGTGTGCTGAAAGTGTCAAAACATGTTTTTCAGCAGAAATAAACATGTTTCTGCAAGTTTGGTCAACCCCATGTAAGTTATGGGTCAGTAACAGCTCACTTTTCAAAACGTGTTTTTCAGCCCGAAATAAACGCTTTTTTTCAGACAGCTGTATCCCTATGTAACTGCAAAGCTCAGAAGAGCCCACACACTCAGGTCTTAACCCCAGTGTGCTGAAAGTGTCAAAACATGTTTTTCAGCAGAAATAAACATGTTTCTGCAAGTTTGGTCAACCCCATGTAAGTTATGGGTCAGTAACAGCTCACTTTTCAAAACGTGTTTTTCAGCCCGAAATAAACACGTTTTTTCAGACAGCTGTATCCCTATGTAACTGCAAGGCTCAGAAGAGCCCACACACTCAGGTCTTAACCCCAGTGTGCTGAAAGTGTCAAAACATGTTTTTCAGCAGAAATAAACATGTTTCTGCAAGTTTGGTCAACCCCATGTAAGTTATGGGTCAGTAACAGCTCACTTTTCAAAACGTGTTTTTCAGCCCGAAATAAACGCGTTTTTTCAGACAGCTGTATCCCTATGTAACTGCAAGGCTCAGAAGAGCCCACACACTCAGGTCTTAACCCCAGTGTGCTAAAAGTGTCAAAACATGTTTTTCAGCAGAAATAAACATGTTTCTGCAAGTTTGGTCAACCCCATGTAACTTATGGGGCAGTAACAGCTCACTTTTCAAAACGTGTTTTTCAGCCCGAAATAAACACGTTTTTTCAGACAGCTGTATCCCTATGTAACTGCAAGGCTCAGAAGAGCCCACACACTCAGGTCTTAACCCCAGTGTGCTGAAAGTGTCAAAACATGTTTTTCAGCAGAAATAAACATGTTTCTGCAAGTTTGGTCAACCCCATGTAACTTTTGGGGCAGTAACAGCTCACTTTTCAAAACGTGTTTTTCAGCCCGAAATAAACACGTTTTTTCAGACAGCTGTATCCCTATGTAACTGCAAAGCTCAGAAGAGCCCACACACTCAGGTCTTAACCCCAGTGTGCTGAAAGTGTCAAAACATGTTTTTCAGCAGAAATAAACATGTTTCTGCAAGTGTGGTCAACCCCATGTAAGTTATGGGTCAGTAACAGCTCACTTTTCAAAACGTGTTTTTCAGCCCGAAATAAACGCTTTTTTTCAGACAGCTGTATCCCTATGTAACTGCAAGGCTCAGAAGAGCCCACACACTCAGGTCTTAACCCCAGTGTGCTGAAAGTGTCAAAACATGTTTTTCAGCAGAAATAAACATGTTTCTGCAAGTTTGGTCAACCCCATGTAAGTTATGGGTCAGTAACAGCTCACTTTTCAAAACGTGTTTTTCAGCCCGAAATAAACGCGTTTTTTTCAGACAGCTGTATCCCTATGTAACTGCAAGGCTCAGAAGAGCCCACACACTCAGGTCTTAACCCCAGTGTGCTGAAAGTGTTAAAACGTGTTTTTCAGCAGAAATAAACATGTTTCTGCAAGTTTGGTCAACCCCATGTAACTTATGGGGCAGTAACAGCTCACTTTTCAAAACGTGTTTTTCAGCCCGAAATAAACACGTTTTTTCATACAGCTGTATCCCTATGTAACTGCAAGGCTCAGAAGAGCCCACACACTCAGGTGTTAACCCCAGTGTGCTGAAAGTGTCAAAACATGTTTTTCATCAGAAATAAACATGTTTCTGCAAGTTTGGTCAACCCCATGTAAGTTATGGGTCAGTAACAGCTCACTTTTCAAAACGTGTTTTTCAGCCCGAAATAAACGCTTTTTTTCAGACAGCTGTATCCCTATGTAACTGCAAGGCTCAGAAGAGCCCACACACTCAGGTCTTAACCCCAGTGTGCTGAAAGTGTCAAAACATGTTTTTCAGTAGAAATAAACATGTTTCTGCAAGTTTGGTCAACCCCATGTAAGTTATGGGTCAGTAACAGCTCACTTTTCAAAACGTGTTTTTCAGCCCGAAATAAACGCTTTTTTCAGACAGCTGTATCCCTATGTAACTGCAAAGCTCAGAAGAGCCCACACACTCAGGTCTTAACCCCAGTGTGCTGAAAGTGTCAAAACATGTTTTTCAGCAGAAATAAACATGTTTCTGCAAGTTTGGTCAACCCCATGTAAGTTATGGGTCAGTAACAGCTCACTTTTCAAAACGTGTTTTTCAGCCCGAAATAAACGCTTTTTTTCAGACTGTATCCCTATGTAACTGCAAAGCTCAGAAGAGCCCACACACTCAGGTCTTAACCCCAGTGTGCTGAAAGTGTCAAAACATGTTTTTCAGCAGAAATAAACATGTTTCTGCAAGTTTGGTCAACCCCATGTAAGTTATGGGTCAGTAACAGCTCACTTTTCAAAACGTGTTTTTCAGCCCGAAATCAACACGTTTTTTTCAGACAGCTGTATCCCTATGTAACTGCAAGGCTCAGAAGAGCCCACACACTCAGGTCTTAACCCCAGTGTGCTGAAAGTGTCAAAACATGTTTTTCAGCAGAAATAAACATGTTTCTGCAAGTTTGGTCAACCCCATGTAAGTTATGGGTCAGTAACAGCTCACTTTTCAAAACGTGTTTTCAGCCCGAAATAAACGCTTTTTTTCAGACAGCTGTATCCCTATGTAACTGCAAAGCTCAGAAGAGCCCACACACTCAGGTCTTAACCCCAGTGTGCTGAAAGTGTCAAAACATGTTTTTCAGCAGAAATAAACATGTTTCTGCAAGTTTGGTCAACCCATGTAAGTTATGGGTCAGTAACAGCTCACTTTTCAAAACGTGTTTTTCAGCCCGAAATAAACACGTTTTTTCAGACAGCTGTATCCCTATGTAACTGCAGGCTCAGAAGAGCCCACACACTCAGGTCTTAACCCCAGTGTGCTGAAAGTGTCAAAACATGTTTTTCAGCAGAAATAAACATGTTTCTGCAAGTTTGGTCAACCCCATGTAAGTTATGGGTCAGTAACAGCTCACTTTTCAAAACGTGTTTTTCAGCCCGAAATAAACGCGTTTTTTCAGACAGCTGTATCCCTATGTAACTGCAAGGCTCAGAAGAGCCCACACACTCAGGTCCTTAACCCCAGTGTGCTAAAAGTGTCAAAACATGTTTTTCAGCAGAAATAAACATGTTTCTGCAAGTTTGGTCAACCCCATGTAACTTATGGGGCAGTAACAGCTCACTTTTCAAAACGTGTTTTTCAGCCCGAAATAAACACGTTTTTTCAGACAGCTGTATCCCTATGTAACTGCAAGGCTCAGAAGAGCCCACACACTCAGGTCTTAACCCCAGTGTGCTGAAAGTGTCAAAACATGTTTTTCAGCAGAAATAAACATGTTTCTACAAGTTTGGTCAACCCCATGTAACTTTTGGGGCAGTAACAGCTCACTTTTCAAAACGTGTTTTTCAGCCCGAAATAACACGTTTTTTCAGACAGCTGTATCCCTATGTAACTGCAAAGCTCAGAAGAGCCCACACACTCAGGTCCTTAACCCCAGTGTGCTGAAAGTGTCAAAACATGTTTTTCATCAGAAATAAACATGTTTCTGCAAGTTTGGTCAACCCCATGTAAGTTATGGGTCAGTAACAGCTCACTTTTCAAAACGTGTTTTTCAGCCCGAAATAAACGCTTTTTTTCAGACAGCTGTATCCCTATGTAACTGCAAGGCTCAGAAGAGCCCACACACTCAGGTCTTAACCCCAGTGTGCTGAAAGTGTCAAAACATGTTTTTCAGCAGAAATAAACATGTTTCTGCAAGTTTTGTCAACCCCATGTAAGTTATGGGTCAGTAACAGCTCACTTTTCAAAACGTGTTTTTCAGCCCGAAATAAACGCGTTTTTTCAGACAGCTGTATCCCTATGTAACTGCAAGGCTCAGAAGAGCCCACACACTCAGGTCTTAACCCCAGTGTGCTGAAAGTGTCAAAACGTGTTTTTCAGCAGAAATAAACATGTTTCTGCAAGTTTGGTCAACCCCATGTAAGTTATGGGTCAGTAACAGCTCACTTTTCAAAACGTGTTTTTCAGCCCGAAATAAACGCTTTTTTTCAGACAGCTGTATCCCTATGTAACTGCAAAGCTCAGAAGAGCCCACACACTCAGGTCTTAACCCCAGTGTGCTGAAAGTGTCAAAACATGTTTTTCAGCAGAAATAAACATGTTTCTGCAAGTTTGGTCAACCCCATGTAAGTTATGGGTCAGTAACAGCTCACTTTTCAAAACGTGTTTTTCAGCCCGAAATAAACGCTTTTTTCAGACAGCTGTATCCCTATGTAACTGCAAAGCTCAGAAGAGCCCACACACTCAGGTCTTAACCCCAGTGTGCTGAAAGTGTCAAAACATGTTTTTCAGCAGAAATAAACATGTTTCTGCAAGTTTGGTCAACCCCATGTAAGTTATGGGTCAGTAACAGCTCACTTTTCAAAACGTGTTTTTCAGCCCGAAATAAACACGTTTTTTCAGACAGCTGTATCCCTATGTAACTGCAAAGCTCAGAAGAGCCCACACACTCAGGTCTTAACCCCAGTGTGCTGAAAGTGTCAAAACATGTTTTTCAGCAGAAATAAACATGTTTCTGCAAGTTTGGTCAACCCCATGTAAGTTATGGGTCAGTAACAGCTCACTTTTCAAAACGTGTTTTTCAGCCCGAAATAAACGCTTTTTTTCAGACAGCTGTATCCCTATGTAACTGCAAAGCTCAGAAGAGCCCACACACTCAGGTCTTAACCCCAGTGTGCTGAAAGTGTCAAAACATGTTTTTCAGCAGAAATAAACATGTTTCTGCAAGTTTGGTCAACCCCATGTAAGTTATGGGTCAGTAACAGCTCACTTTTCAAAACGTGTTTTTCAGCCCGAAATCAACACGTTTTTTCAGACAGCTGTATCCCTATGTAACTGCAAGGCTCAGAAGAGCCCACACACTCAGGTCTTAACCCCAGTGTGCTGAAAGTGTCAAAACATGTTTTTCAGCAGAAATAAACATGTTTCTGCAAGTTTGGTCAACCCCATGTAAGTTATGGGTCAGTAACAGCTCACTTTTCAAAACGTGTTTTCAGCCCGAAATAAACGCTTTTTTCAGACAGCTGTATCCCTATGTAACTGCAAAGCTCAGAAGAGCCCACACACTCAGGTCTTAACCCAGTGTGCTGAAAGTGTCAAAACATGTTTTTCAGCAGAAATAAACATGTTTCTGCAAGTTTGGTCAACCCCATGTAAGTTATGGGTCAGTAACAGCTCACTTTTCAAAACGTGTTTTTCAGCCCGAAATAAACACGTTTTTTCAGACAGCTGTATCCCTATGTAACTGCAAGGCTCAGAAGAGCCCACACACTCAGGTCTTAACCCCAGTGTGCTGAAAGTGTCAAAACATGTTTTTCAGCAGAAATAAACATGTTTCTGCAAGTTTGGTCAACCCCATGTAAGTTATGGGTCAGTAACAGCTCACTTTTCAAAACGTGTTTTTCAGCCCGAAATAAACGCGTTTTTTCAGACAGCTGTATCCCTATGTAACTGCAAGGCTCAGAAGAGCCCACACACTCAGGTCTTAACCCCAGTGTGCTGAAAAGTGTCAAAACATGTTTTTCAGCAGAAATAAACATGTTTCTGCAAGTTTTGGTCAACCCCATGTAACTTATGGGGCAGTAACAGCTCACTTTTCAAAACGTGTTTTTCAGCCCGAAATAAACACGTTTTTTTCAGACAGCTGTATCCCTATGTAACTGCAAGGCTCAGAAGAGCCCACACACTCAGGTCTTAACCCCAGTGTGCTGAAAGTGTCAAAACATGTTTTTCAGCAGAAATAAACATGTTTCTACAAGTTTGGTCAACCCCATGTAACTTTTGGGGCAGTAACAGCTCACTTTTCAAAACGTGTTTTTCAGCCCGAAATAAACACGTTTTTTCAGACAGCTGTATACCTATGTAACTGCAAGGCTCAGAAGAGCCCACACACTCAGGTCTTAACCCCAGTGTGCTGAAAGTGTCAAAACATGTTTTTCAGCAGAAATAAACATGTTTCTGCAAGTTTGTCAACCCCATGTAAGTTATGGGTCAGTAACAGCTCACTTTTCAAAACGTGTTTTTCAGCCCGAAATAAACGCGTTTTTTCAGACAGCTGTATCCCTATGTAACTGCAAGGCTCAGAAGAGCCCACACACTCAGGTCTTAACCCCAGTGTGCTGAAAGTGTCAAAACGTGTTTTTCAGCAGAAATAAACATGTTTCTGCAAGTTTGGTCAACCCCATGTAAGTTATGGGTCAGTAACAGCTCACTTTTCAAAACGTGTTTTTCAGCCCGAAATAAACGCTTTTTTTCAGACAGCTGTATCCCTATGTAACTGCAAAGCTCAGAAGAGCCCACACACTCAGGTCTTAACCCCAGTGTGCTGAAAGTGTCAAAACATGTTTTTCAGCAGAAATAAACATGTTTCTGCAAGTTTGGTCAACCCCATGTAAGTTATGGGTCAGTAACAGCTCACTTTTCAAAACGTGTTTTTCAGCCCGAAATAAACGCTTTTTTCAGACAGCTGTATCCCTATGTAACTGCAAAGCTCAGAAGAGCCCACACACTCAGGTCTTAACCCCAGTGTGCTGAAAGTGTCAAAACATGTTTTTCAGCAGAAATAAACATGTTTCTGCAAGTTTGGTCAACCCCATGTAAGTTATGGGTCAGTAACAGCTCACTTTTCAAAACGTGTTTTTCAGCCCGAAATAAACACGTTTTTTCAGACAGCTGTATCCCTATGTAACTGCAAAGCTCAGAAGAGCCCACACACTCAGGTCTTAACCCCAGTGTGCTGAAAGTGTCAAAACATGTTTTTCAGCAGAAATAAACATGTTTCTGCAAGTTTGGTCAACCCCATGTAAGTTATGGGTCAGTAACAGCTCACTTTTCAAAAACGTGTTTTTCAGCCCGAAATAAACGCTTTTTTCAGACAGCTGTATCCCTATGTAACTGCAAAGCTCAGAAGAGCCCACACACTCAGGTCTTAACCCCAGTGTGCTGAAAGTGTCAAAACATGTTTTTCAGCAGAAATAAACATGTTTCTGCAAGTTTGGTCAACCCCATGTAAGTTATGGGTCAGTAACAGCTCACTTTTCAAAACGTGTTTTTCAGCCCGAAATCAACACGTTTTTTCAGACAGCTGTATCCCTATGTAACTGCAAGGCTCAGAAGAGCCCACACACTCAGGTCTTAACCCCAGTGTGCTGAAAGTGTCAAAACATGTTTTTCAGCAGAAATAAACATGTTTCTGCAAGTTTGGTCAACCCCATGTAAGTTATGGGTCAGTAACAGCTCACTTTTCAAAACGTGTTTTTCAGCCCGAAATAAACGCTTTTTTTCAGACAGCTGTATCCCTATGTAACTGCAAAGCTCAGAAGAGCCCACACACTCAGGTCTTAACCCCAGTGTGCTGAAAGTGTCAAAACATGTTTTTCAGCAGAAATAAACATGTTTCTGCAAGTTTGGTCAACCCCATGTAAGTTATGGGTCAGTAACAGCTCACTTTTCAAAACGTGTTTTTCAGCCCGAAATAAACACGTTTTTTTCAGACAGCTGTATCCCTATGTAACTGCAAGGCTCAGAAGAGCCCACACACTCAGGTCTTAACCCCAGTGTGCTGAAAGTGTCAAAACATGTTTTTCAGCAGAAATAAACATGTTTCTGCAAGTTTGGTCAACCCCATGTAAGTTATGGGTCAGTAACAGCTCACTTTTCAAAACGTGTTTTTCAGCCCGAAATAAACGCGTTTTTTCAGACAGCTGTATCCCTATGTAACTGCAAGGCTCAGAAGAGCCCACACACTCAGGTCTTAACCCCAGTGTGCTAAAAGTGTCAAAACATGTTTTTCAGCAGAAATAAACATGTTTCTGCAAGTTTGGTCAACCCCATGTAACTTATGGGGCAGTAACAGCTCACTTTTCAAAACGTGTTTTTCAGCCCGAAATAAACACGTTTTTTCAGACAGCTGTATCCCTATGTAACTGCAAGGCTCAGAAGAGCCCACACACTCAGGTCTTAACCCCAGTGTGCTGAAAGTGTCAAAACATGTTTTTCAGCAGAAATAAACATGTTTCTACAAGTTTGGTCAACCCCATGTAACTTTTGGGGCAGTAACAGCTCACTTTTCAAAACGTGTTTTTCAGCCCGAAATAAACACGTTTTTCAGACAGCTGTATCCCTATGTAACTGCAAAGCTCAGAAGAGCCCACACACTCAGGTCTTAACCCCAGTGTGCTGAAAGTGTCAAAACATGTTTTTCAGCAGAAATAAACATGTTTCTGCAAGTTTGGTCAACCCCATGTAAGTTATGGGTCAGTAACAGCTCACTTTTCAAAACGTGTTTTTCAGCCCGAAATAAACGCTTTTTTTCAGACAGCTGTATCCCTATGTAACTGCAAGGCTCAGAAGAGCCCACACACTCAGGTCTTAACCCCAGTGTGCTGAAAGTGTCAAAAACATGTTTTTCAGCAGAAATAAACATGTTTCTGCAAGTTTGTCAACCCCATGTAAGTTATGGGTCAGTAACAGCTCACTTTTCAAAACGTGTTTTTCAGCCCGAAATAAACGCGTTTTTTCAGACAGCTGTATCCCTATGTAACTGCAAGGCTCAGAAGAGCCCACACACTCAGGTCTTAACCCCAGTGTGCTGAAAGTGTCAAAAACGTGTTTTTCAGCAGAAATAAACATGTTTCTGCAAGTTTGGTCAACCCCATGTAAGTTATGGGTCAGTAACAGCTCACTTTTCAAAACGTGTTTTTCAGCCCGAAATAAAACGCTTTTTTTCAGACAGCTGTATCCCTATGTAACTGCAAAGCTCAGAAGAGCCCACACACTCAGGTCTTAACCCCAGTGTGCTGAAGTGTCAAAACATGTTTTCAGCAGAAATAAACATGTTTCTGCAAGTTTGGTCAACCCCATGTAAGTTATGGGTCAGTAACAGCTCACTTTTCAAAACGTGTTTTTCAGCCGAAATAAACGCTTTTTTTCAGACAGCTGTATCCCTATGTAACTGCAAAGCTCAGAAGAGCCCCACACACTCAGGTCTTAACCCCAGTGTGCTGAAAGTGTCAAAACATGTTTTTCAGCAGAAATAAACATGTTTCTGCAAGTTTGGTCAACCCCATGTAAGTTATGGGTCAGTAACAGCTCACTTTTCAAAACGTGTTTTTCAGCCCGAAATAAACACGTTTTTTCAGACAGCTGTATCCCTATGTAACTGCAAGGCTCAGAAGAGCCCACACACTCAGGTCTTAACCCCAGTGTGCTGAAAGTGTCAAAACATGTTTTTCAGCAGAAATAAACATGTTTCTGCAAGTTTGGTCAACCCCCATGTAAGTTATGGGTCACTAACAGCTCACTTTTCAAAACGTGTTTTTCAGCCCGAAATAAACGCGTTTTTTTCAGACAGCTGTATCCCTATGTAACTGCAAGGCTCAGAAGAGCCCACACACTCAGGTCTTAACCCCAGTGTGCTGAAAGTGTCAAAACATGTTTTTCAGCAGAAATAAACATGTTTCTGCAAGTTTGGTCAACCCCATGTAACTTTTGGGGCAGTAACAGCTCACTTTTCAAAACGTGTTTTTCAGCCCGAAATAAACGCTTTTTTTCAGACAGCTGTATCCCTATGTAACTGCAAGGCTCAGAAGAGCCCACACACTCAGGTCTTAACCCCAGTGTGCTGAAAGTGTCAAAACATGTTTTTCAGCAGAAATAAACATGTTTCTGCAAGTTTGGTCAACCCCATGTAAGTTATGGGTCAGTAACAGCTCACTTTTCAAAACGTGTTTTTCAGCCCGAAATAAACGCGTTTTTTTCAGACAGCTGTATCCCTATGTAACTGCAAAGGCTCAGAAGAGCCCACACACTCAGGTCTTAACCCCAGTGTGCTGAAAGTGTCAAACGTGTTTTTCAGCAGAAATAAACATGTTTCTGCAAGTTTGGTCAACCCCATGTAACTTATGGGGCAGTAACAGCTCACTTTTCAAAACGTGTTTTTTCAGCCCGAAATAAACACGTTTTTCATACAGCTGTATCCCTATGTAACTGCAAGGCTCAGAAGAGCCCACACACTCAGGTGTTAACCCCAGTGTGCTGAAAGTGTCAAAACATGTTTTTCATCAGAAATAAACATGTTTCTGCAAGTTTGGTCAACCCCATGTAAGTTATGGGTCAGTAACAGCTCACTTTTCAAAACGTGTTTTTCAGCCCGAAATAAACGCTTTTTTTCAGACAGCTGTATCCCTATGTAACTGCAAGCTCAGAAGAGCCCACACACTCAGGTCTTAACCCCAGTGTGCTGAAAGTGTCAAAACATGTTTTTCAGCAGAAATAAACATGTTTCTGCAAGTTTGGTCAACCCCATGTAAGTTATGGGTCAGTAACAGCTCACTTTTCAAAACGTGTTTTTCAGCCCGAAATAAACGCTTTTTTTCAGACAGCTGTATCCCTATGTAACTGCAAAGCTCAGAAGAGCCCACACACTCAGGTCTTAACCCCAGTGTGCTGAAAGTGTCAAAACATGTTTTTCAGCAGAAATAAACATGTTTCTGCAAGTTTGGTCAACCCCATGTAAGTTATGGGTCAGTAACAGCTCACTTTTCAAAACGTGTTTTTCAGCCCGAAATAAACGCTTTTTTTCAGACAGCTGTATCCCTATGTAACTGCAAGCTCAGAAGAGCCCACACACTCAGGTCTTAACCCCAGTGTGCTGAAAGTGTCAAAACATGTTTTTCAGCAGAAATAAACATGTTTCTGCAAGTTTGGTCAACCCCATGTAAGTTATGGGTCAGTAACAGCTCACTTTTCAAAACGTGTTTTTCAGCCCGAAATCAACACGTTTTTTCAGACAGCTGTATCCCTATGTAACTGCAAGGCTCAGAAGAGCCCACACACTCAGGTCTTAACCCCAGTGTGCTGAAAGTGTCAAAACATGTTTTTCAGCAGAAATAAACATGTTTCTGCAAGTTTGGTCAACCCCATGTAAGTTATGGGTCAGTAACAGCTCACTTTTCAAAAACGTGTTTTTCAGCCCGAAATAAACGCTTTTTTTCAGACAGCTGTATCCCTATGTAACTGCAAAGCTCAGAAGAGCCCACACACTCAGGTCTTAACCCCAGTGTGCTGAAAGTGTCAAAACATGTTTTTCAGCAGAAATAAACATGTTTCTGCAAGTTTGGTCAACCCCATGTAAGTTATGGGTCAGTAACAGTCACTTTTCAAAACGTGTTTTTCAGCCCGAAATAAACACGTTTTTTCAGACAGCTGTATCCCTATGTAACTGCAAGGCTCAGAAGAGCCCACACACTCAGGTCTTAACCCCAGTGTGCTGAAAGTGTCAAAACATGTTTTTCAGCAGAAATAAACATGTTTCTGCAAGTTTGGTCAACCCCATGTAAGTTATGGGTCAGTAACAGCTCACTTTTCAAAACGTGTTTTTCAGCCCGAAATAAACGCGTTTTTTCAGACAGCTGTATCCCTATGTAACTGCAAGGCTCAGAAGAGCCCACACACTCAGGTCTTAACCCCAGTGTGCTAAAAGTGTCAAAACATGTTTTTCAGCAGAAATAAACATGTTTCTGCAAGTTTGGTCAACCCCATGTAACTTATGGGGCAGTAACAGCTCACTTTTCAAAACGTGTTTTTCAGCCCGAAATAAACACGTTTTTTCAGACAGCTGTATCCCTATGTAACTGCAAGGCTCAGAAGAGCCCACACACTCAGGTCTTAACCCCAGTGTGCTGAAAGTGTCAAAACATGTTTTTCAGCAGAAATAAACATGTTTCTGCAAGTTTGGTCAACCCCATGTAACTTTTGGGGCAGTAACAGCTCACTTTTCAAAACGTGTTTTTCAGCCCGAAATAAACACGTTTTTTCAGACAGCTGTATCCCTATGTAACTGCAAAGCTCAGAAGAGCCCACACACTCAGGTCTTAACCCCAGTGTGCTGAAAGTGTCAAAACATGTTTTTCAGCAGAAATAAACATGTTTCTGCAAGTTTGGTCAACCCCATGTAAGTTATGGGTCAGTAACAGCTCACTTTTCAAAACGTGTTTTTCAGCCCGAAATAAACGCTTTTTTTCAGACAGCTGTATCCCTATGTAACTGCAAGGCTCAGAAGAGCCCACACACTCAGGTCTTAACCCCAGTGTGCTGAAAGTGTCAAAACATGTTTTTCAGCAGAAATAAACATGTTTCTGCAAGTTTTGTCAACCCCATGTAAGTTATGGGTCAGTAACAGCTCACTTTTCAAAACGTGTTTTTCAGCCCGAAATAAACGCGTTTTTTCAGACAGCTGTATCCCTATGTAACTGCAAGGCTCAGAAGAGCCCACACACTCAGGTCTTAACCCCAGTGTGCTGAAAGTGTCAAAACGTGTTTTTCAGCAGAAATAAACATGTTTCTGCAAGTTTGGTCAACCCCATGTAACTTATGGGGCAGTAACAGCTCACTTTTCAAAACGTGTTTTTCAGCCCGAAATAAACACGTTTTTTCAGACAGCTGTATCCCTATGTAACTGCAAGGCTCAGAAGAGCCCACACACTCAGGTGTTAACCCCAGTGTGCTGAAAGTGTCAAAACATGTTTTTCATCAGAAATAAACATGTTTCTGCAAGTTTGGTCAACCCCATGTAAGTTATGGGTCAGTAACAGCTCACTTTTCAAAACGTGTTTTTCAGCCCGAAATAAACGCTTTTTTTCAGACAGCTGTATCCCTATGTAACTGCAAAGCTCAGAAGAGCCCACACACTCAGGTCTTAACCCCAGTGTGCTGAAAGTGTCAAAACATGTTTTTCAGCAGAAATAAACATGTTTCTGCAAGTTTGGTCAACCCCATGTAAGTTATGGGTCAGTAACAGCTCACTTTTCAAAACGTGTTTTTCAGCCCGAAATCAACACGTTTTTTCAGACAGCTGTATCCCTATGTAACTGCAAAGCTCAGAAGAGCCCACACACTCAGGTCTTAACCCCAGTGTGCTGAAAGTGTCAAAACATGTTTTTCAGCAGAAATAAACATGTTTCTGCAAGTTTGGTCAACCCCATGTAAGTTATGGGTCAGTAACAGCTCACTTTTCAAAACGTGTTTTTCAGCCCGAAATAAACGCTTTTTTTCAGACAGCTGTATCCCTATGTAACTGCAAAGCTCAGAAGAGCCCACACACTCAGGTCTTAACCCCAGTGTGCTAAAAGTGTCAAAACATGTTTTTCAGCAGAAATAAACATGTTTCTGCAAGTTTGGTCAACCCCATGTAAGTTATGGGTCAGTAACAGCTCACTTTTCAAAACGTGTTTTTCAGCCCGAAATCAACACGTTTTTTCAGACAGCTGTATCCCTATGTAACTGCAAGGCTCAGAAGAGCCCACACACTCAGGTCTTAACCCCAGTGTGCTGAAAGTGTCAAAACATGTTTTTCAGCAGAAATAAACATGTTTCTGCAAGTTTGGTCAACCCCATGTAAGTTATGGGTCAGTAACAGCTCACTTTTCAAAACGTGTTTTTCAGCCCGAAATAAACGCTTTTTTTCAGACAGCTGTATCCCTATGTAACTGCAAAGCTCAGAAGAGCCCACACACTCAGGTCTTAACCCCAGTGTGCTGAAAGTGTCAAAACATGTTTTTCAGCAGAAATAAACATGTTTCTGCAAGTTTGGTCAACCCCATGTAAGTTATGGGTCAGTAACAGCTCACTTTTCAAAACGTGTTTTTCAGCCCGAAATAAACACGTTTTTTCAGACAGCTGTATCCCTATGTAACTGCAAGGCTCAGAAGAGCCCACACACTCAGGTCTTAACCCCAGTGTGCTGAAAGTGTCAAAACATGTTTTTCAGCAGAAATAAACATGTTTCTGCAAGTTTGGTCAACCCCATGTAAGTTATGGGTCAGTAACAGCTCACTTTTCAAAACGTGTTTTTCAGCCCGAAATAAACGCGTTTTTTCAGACAGCTGTATCCCTATGTAACTGCAAGGCTCAGAAGAGCCCACACACTCAGGTCTTAACCCCAGTGTGCTAAAAGTGTCAAAACATGTTTTTCAGCAGAAATAAACATGTTTCTGCAAGTTTGGTCAACCCCATGTAACTTATGGGGCAGTAACAGCTCACTTTTCAAAACGTGTTTTTCAGCCCGAAATAAACACGTTTTTTCAGACAGCTGTATCCCTATGTAACTGCAAGGCTCAGAAGAGCCCACACACTCAGGTCTTAACCCCAGTGTGCTGAAAGTGTCAAAACATGTTTTTCAGCAGAAATAAACATGTTTCTGCAAGTTTTGTCAACCCCATGTAAGTTATGGGTCAGTAACAGCTCACTTTTCAAAACGTGTTTTTCAGCCCGAAATAAACGCGTTTTTTCAGACAGCTGTATCCCTATGTAACTGCAAGGCTCAGAAGAGCCCACACACTCAGGTCTTAACCCCAGTGTGCTGAAAGTGTCAAAACGTGTTTTTCAGCAGAAATAAACATGTTTCTGCAAGTTTGGTCAACCCCATGTAAGTTATGGGTCAGTAACAGCTCACTTTTCAAAACGTGTTTTTCAGCCCGAAATCAGCACGTTTTTTCAGACAGCTGTATCCCTATGTAACTGCAAAGCTCAGAAGAGCCCACACACTCAGGTCTTAACCCCAGTGTGCTAAAAGTGTCAAAACATGTTTTTCAGCAGAAATAAACATGTTTCTGCAAGTTTGGTCAACCCCATGTAAGTTATGGGTCAGTAACAGCTCACTTTTCAAAACGTGTTTTTCAGCCCGAAATAAACGCTTTTTTTCAGACAGCTGTATCCCTATGTAACTGCAAAGCTCAGAAGAGCCCACACACTCAGGTCTTAACCCCAGTGTGCTGAAAGTGTCAAAACATGTTTTTCAGCAGAAATAAACATGTTTCTGCAAGTTTGGTCAACCCCATGTAAGTTATGGGTCAGTAACAGCTCACTTTTCAAAACGTGTTTTTCAGCCCGAAATAAACGCTTTTTTTCAGACAGCTGTATCCCTATGTAACTGCAAAGCTCAGAAGAGCCCACACACTCAGGTCTTAACCCCAGTGTGCTGAAAGTGTCAAAACATGTTTTTCAGCAGAAATAAACATGTTTCTGCAAGTTTGGTCAACCCCATGTAAGTTATGGGTCAGTAACAGCTCACTTTTCAAAACGTGTTTTTCAGCCCGAAATAAACACGTTTTTTCAGACAGCTGTATCCCTATGTAACTGCAAGGCTCAGAAGAGCCCACACACTCAGGTCTTAACCCCAGTGTGCTGAAAGTGTCAAAACATGTTTTTCATCAGAAATAAACATGTTTCTGCAAGTTTGGTCAACCCCATGTAAGTTATGGGTCACTAACAGCTCACTTTTCAAAACGTGTTTTTCAGCCCGAAATAAACGCGTTTTTTCAGACAGCTGTATCCCTATGTAACTGCAAGGCTCAGAAGAGCCCACACACTCAGGTCTTAACCCCAGTGTGCTAAAAGTGTCAAAACATGTTTTTCAGCAGAAATAAACATGTTTCTGCAAGTTTGGTCAACCCCATGTAACTTATGGGGCAGTAACAGCTCACTTTTCAAAACGTGTTTTTCAGCCCGAAATAAACACGTTTTTTCAGACAGCTGTATCCCTATGTAACTGCAAGGCTCAGAAGAGCCCACACACTCAGGTCTTAACCCCAGTGTGCTGAAAGTGTCAAAACATGTTTTTCAGCAGAAATAAACATGTTTCTGCAAGTTTGGTCAACCCCATGTAACTTTTGGGGCAGTAACAGCTCACTTTTCAAAACGTGTTTTTCAGCCCGAAATAAACGCTTTTTTTCAGACAGCTGTATCCCTATGTAACTGCAAGGCTCAGAAGAGCCCACACACTCAGGTCTTAACCCCAGTGTGCTGAAAGTGTCAAAACATGTTTTTCAGCAGAAATAAACATGTTTCTGAAAGTTTTGTCAACCCCATGTAAGTTATGGGTCAGTAACAGCTCACTTTTCAAAACGTGTTTTTCAGCCCGAAATAAACGCGTTTTTTCAGACAGCTGTATCCCTATGTAACTGCAAGGCTCAGAAGAGCCCACACACTCAGGTCTTAACCCCAGTGTGCTGAAAGTGTCAAAACGTGTTTTTCAGCAGAAATAAACATGTTTCTGCAAGTTTGGTCAACCCCATGTAACTTATGGGGCAGTAACAGCTCACTTTTCAAAACGTGTTTTTCAGCCCGAAATAAACACGTTTTTTCAGACAGCTGTATCCCTATGTAACTGCAAGGCTCAGAAGAGCCCACACACTCAGGTGTTAACCCCAGTGTGCTGAAAGTGTCAAAACATGTTTTTCATCAGAAATAAACATGTTTCTGCAAGTTTGGTCAACCCCATGTAAGTTATGGGTCAGTAACAGCTCACTTTTCAAAACGTGTTTTTCAGCCCGAAATAAACGCTTTTTTTCAGACAGCTGTATCCCTATGTAACTGCAAAGCTCAGAAGAGCCCACACACTCAGGTCTTAACCCCAGTGTGCTGAAAGTGTCAAAACATGTTTTTCAGCAGAAATAAACATGTTTCTGCAAGTTTGGTCAACCCCATGTAAGTTATGGGTCAGTAACAGCTCACTTTTCAAAACGTGTTTTTCAGCCCGAAATCAACACGTTTTTTCAGACAGCTGTATCCCTATGTAACTGCAAAGCTCAGAAGAGCCCACACACTCAGGTCTTAACCCCAGTGTGCTGAAAGTGTCAAAACATGTTTTTCAGCAGAAATAAACATGTTTCTGCAAGTTTGGTCAACCCCATGTAAGTTATGGGTCAGTAACAGCTCACTTTTCAAAACGTGTTTTTCAGCCCGAAATAAACGCTTTTTTTCAGACAGCTGTATCCCTATGTAACTGCAAAGCTCAGAAGAGCCCACACACTCAGGTCTTAACCCCAGTGTGCTGAAAGTGTCAAAACATGTTTTTCAGCAGAAATAAACATGTTTCTGCAAGTTTGGTCAACCCCATGTAAGTTATGGGTCAGTAACAGCTCACTTTTCAAAACGTGTTTTTCAGCCCGAAATCAGCACGTTTTTTCAGACAGCTGTATCCCTATGTAACTGCAAAGCTCAGAAGAGCCCACACACTCAGGTCTTAACCCCAGTGTGCTGAAAGTGTCAAAACATGTTTTTCAGCAGAAATAAACATGTTTCTGCAAGTTTGGTCAACCCCATGTAAGTTATGGGTCAGTAACAGCTCACTTTTCAAAACGTGTTTTTCAGCCCGAAATAAACGCTTTTTTTCAGACAGCTGTATCCCTATGTAACTGCAAAGCTCAGAAGAGCCCACACACTCAGGTCTTAACCCCAGTGTGCTGAAAGTGTCAAAACATGTTTTTCAGCAGAAATAAACATGTTTCTGCAAGTTTGGTCAACCCCATGTAAGTTATGGGTCAGTAACAGCTCACTTTTCAAAACGTGTTTTTCAGCCCGAAATAAACGCTTTTTTTCAGACAGCTGTATCCCTATGTAACTGCAAAGCTCAGAAGAGCCCACACACTCAGGTCTTAACCCCAGTGTGCTGAAAGTGTCAAAACATGTTTTTCAGCAGAAATAAACATGTTTCTGCAAGTTTGGTCAACCCCATGTAAGTTATGGGTCAGTAACAGCTCACTTTTCAAAACGTGTTTTTCAGCCCGAAATAAACACGTTTTTTCAGACAGCTGTATCCCTATGTAACTGCAAGGCTCAGAAGAGCCCACACACTCAGGTCTTAACCCCAGTGTGCTGAAAGTGTCAAAACATGTTTTTCAGCAGAAATAAACATGTTTCTGCAAGTTTGGTCAACCCCATGTAAGTTATGGGTCACTAACAGCTCACTTTTCAAAACGTGTTTTTCAGCCCGAAATAAACGCGTTTTTTCAGACAGCTGTATCCCTATGTAACTGCAAGGCTCAGAAGAGCCCACACACTCAGGTCTTAACCCCAGTGTGCTGAAAGTGTCAAAACATGTTTTTCAGCAGAAATAAACATGTTTCTGCAAGTTTGGTCAACCCCATGTAACTTTTGGGGCAGTAACAGCTCACTTTTCAAAACGTGTTTTTCAGCCCGAAATAAACACGTTTTTTCAGACAGCTGTATCCCTATGTAACTGCAAAGCTCAGAAGAGCCCACACACTCAGGTCTTAACCCCAGTGTGCTGAAAGTGTCAAAACATGTTTTTCAGCAGAAATAAACATGTTTCTGCAAGTTTGGTCAACCCCATGTAAGTTATGGGTCAGTAACAGCTCACTTTTCAAAACGTGTTTTTCAGCCCGAAATAAACACGTTTTTTCAGACAGCTGTATCCCTATGTAACTGCAAGGCTCAGAAGAGCCCACACACTCAGGTCTTAACCCCAGTGTGCTGAAAGTGTCAAAACATGTTTTTCAGCAGAAATAAACATGTTTCTGCAAGTTTGGTCAACCCCATGTAACTTTTGGGGCAGTAACAGCTCACTTTTCAAAACGTGTTTTTCAGCCCGAAATAAACGCTTTTTTTCAGACAGCTGTATCCCTATGTAACTGCAAGGCTCAGAAGAGCCCACACACTCAGGTCTTAACCCCAGTGTGCTGAAAGTGTCAAAACATGTTTTTCAGCAGAAATAAACATGTTTCTGAAAGTTTTGTCAACCCCATGTAAGTTATGGGTCAGTAACAGCTCACTTTTCAAAACGTGTTTTTCAGCCCGAAATAAACGCGTTTTTTCAGACAGCTGTATCCCTATGTAACTGCAAGGCTCAGAAGAGCCCACACACTCAGGTCTTAACCCCAGTGTGCTGAAAGTGTCAAAACGTGTTTTTCAGCAGAAATAAACATGTTTCTGCAAGTTTGGTCAACCCCATGTAACTTATGGGGCAGTAACAGCTCACTTTTCAAAACGTGTTTTTCAGCCCGAAATAAACACGTTTTTTCAGACAGCTGTATCCCTATGTAACTGCAAGGCTCAGAAGAGCCCACACACTCAGGTGTTAACCCCAGTGTGCTGAAAGTGTCAAAACATGTTTTTCATCAGAAATAAACATGTTTCTGCAAGTTTGGTCAACCCCATGTAAGTTATGGGTCAGTAACAGCTCACTTTTCAAAACGTGTTTTTCAGCCCGAAATAAACGCTTTTTTTCAGACAGCTGTATCCCTATGTAACTGCAAAGCTCAGAAGAGCCCACACACTCAGGTCTTAACCCCAGTGTGCTGAAAGTGTCAAAACATGTTTTTCAGCAGAAATAAACATGTTTCTGCAAGTTTGGTCAACCCCATGTAAGTTATGGGTCAGTAACAGCTCACTTTTCAAAACGTGTTTTTCAGCCCGAAATCAACACGTTTTTTCAGACAGCTGTATCCCTATGTAACTGCAAAGCTCAGAAGAGCCCACACACTCAGGTCTTAACCCCAGTGTGCTGAAAGTGTCAAAACATGTTTTTCAGCAGAAATAAACATGTTTCTGCAAGTTTGGTCAACCCCATGTAAGTTATGGGTCAGTAACAGCTCACTTTTCAAAACGTGTTTTTCAGCCCGAAATAAACGCTTTTTTTCAGACAGCTGTATCCCTATGTAACTGCAAAGCTCAGAAGAGCCCACACACTCAGGTCTTAACCCCAGTGTGCTGAAAGTGTCAAAACATGTTTTTCAGCAGAAATAAACATGTTTCTGCAAGTTTGGTCAACCCCATGTAAGTTATGGGTCAGTAACAGCTCACTTTTCAAAACGTGTTTTTCAGCCCGAAATCAGCACGTTTTTTCAGACAGCTGTATCCCTATGTAACTGCAAAGCTCAGAAGAGCCCACACACTCAGGTCTTAACCCCAGTGTGCTGAAAGTGTCAAAACATGTTTTTCAGCAGAAATAAACATGTTTCTGCAAGTTTGGTCAACCCCATGTAAGTTATGGGTCAGTAACAGCTCACTTTTCAAAACGTGTTTTTCAGCCCGAAATAAACGCTTTTTTTCAGACAGCTGTATCCCTATGTAACTGCAAAGCTCAGAAGAGCCCACACACTCAGGTCTTAACCCCAGTGTGCTGAAAGTGTCAAAACATGTTTTTCAGCAGAAATAAACATGTTTCTGCAAGTTTGGTCAACCCCATGTAAGTTATGGGTCAGTAACAGCTCACTTTTCAAAACGTGTTTTTCAGCCCGAAATAAACGCTTTTTTTCAGACAGCTGTATCCCTATGTAACTGCAAAGCTCAGAAGAGCCCACACACTCAGGTCTTAACCCCAGTGTGCTGAAAGTGTCAAAACATGTTTTTCAGCAGAAATAAACATGTTTCTGCAAGTTTGGTCAACCCCATGTAAGTTATGGGTCAGTAACAGCTCACTTTTCAAAACGTGTTTTTCAGCCCGAAATAAACACGTTTTTTCAGACAGCTGTATCCCTATGTAACTGCAAGGCTCAGAAGAGCCCACACACTCAGGTCTTAACCCCAGTGTGCTGAAAGTGTCAAAACATGTTTTTCAGCAGAAATAAACATGTTTCTGCAAGTTTGGTCAACCCCATGTAAGTTATGGGTCACTAACAGCTCACTTTTCAAAACGTGTTTTTCAGCCCGAAATAAACGCGTTTTTTCAGACAGCTGTATCCCTATGTAACTGCAAGGCTCAGAAGAGCCCACACACTCAGGTCTTAACCCCAGTGTGCTGAAAGTGTCAAAACATGTTTTTCAGCAGAAATAAACATGTTTCTGCAAGTTTGGTCAACCCCATGTAACTTTTGGGGCAGTAACAGCTCACTTTTCAAAACGTGTTTTTCAGCCCGAAATAAACACGTTTTTTCAGACAGCTGTATCCCTATGTAACTGCAAAGCTCAGAAGAGCCCACACACTCAGGTCTTAACCCCAGTGTGCTGAAAGTGTCAAAACATGTTTTTCAGCAGAAATAAACATGTTTCTGCAAGTTTGGTCAACCCCATGTAAGTTATGGGTCAGTAACAGCTCACTTTTCAAAACGTGTTTTTCAGCCCGAAATAAACGCTTTTTTTCAGACAGCTGTATCCCTATGTAACTGCAAGGCTCAGAAGAGCCCACACACTCAGGTCTTAACCCCAGTGTGCTGAAAGTGTCAAAACATGTTTTTCAGCAGAAATAAACATGTTTCTGCAAGTTTGGTCAACCCCATGTAAGTTATGGGTCAGTAACAGCTCACTTTTCAAAACGTGTTTTTCAGCCCGAAATAAACGCGTTTTTTTCAGACAGCTGTATCCCTATGTAACTGCAAGGCTCAGAAGAGCCCACACACTCAGGTATTAACCCCAGTGTGCTGAAAGTGTCAAAACGTGTTTTTCAGCAGAAATAAACATGTTTCTGCAAGTTTGGTCAACCCCATGTAACTTATGGGGCAGTAACAGCTCACTTTTCAAAACGTGTTTTTCAGCCCGAAATAAACACGTTTTTTCATACAGCTGTATCCCTATGTAACTGCAAGGCTCAGAAGAGCCCACACACTCAGGTGTTAACCCAAGTGTGCTGAAAGTGTCAAAACATGTTTTTCATCAGAAATAAACATGTTTCTGCAAGTTTGGTCAACCCCATGTAAGTTATGGGTCAGTAACAGCTCACTTTTCAAAACGTGTTTTTCAGCCCGAAATAAACGCTTTTTTTCAGACAGCTGTATCCCTATGTAACTGCAAAGCTCAGAAGAGCCCACACACTCAGGTCTTAACCCCAGTGTGCTGAAAGTGTCAAAACATGTTTTTCAGCAGAAATAAACATGTTTCTGCAAGTTTGGTCAACCCCATGTAAGTTATGGGTCAGTAACAGCTCACTTTTCAAAACGTGTTTTTCAGCCCGAAATAAACGCTTTTTTTCAGACAGCTGTATCCCTATGTAACTGCAAAGCTCAGAAGAGCCCACACACTCAGGTCTTAACCCCAGTGTGCTGAAAGTGTCAAAACATGTTTTTCAGCAGAAATAAACATGTTTCTGCAAGTTTGGTCAACCCCATGTAAGTTATGGGTCAGTAACAGCTCACTTTTCAAAACGTGTTTTTCAGCCCGAAATAAACGCTTTTTTTCAGACAGCTGTATCCCTATGTAACTGCAAAGCTCAGAAGAGCCCACACACTCAGGTCTTAACCCCAGTGTGCTGAAAGTGTCAAAACATGTTTTTCAGCAGAAATAAACATGTTTCTGCAAGTTTGGTCAACCCCATGTAAGTTATGGGTCAGTAACAGCTCACTTTTCAAAACGTGTTTTTCAGCCCGAAATCAACACGTTTTTTCAGACAGCTGTATCCCTATGTAACTGCAAGGCTCAGAAGAGCCCACACACTCAGGTCTTAACCCCAGTGTGCTGAAAGTGTCAAAACATGTTTTTCAGCAGAAATAAACATGTTTCTGCAAGTTTGGTCAACCCCATGTAAGTTATGGGTCAGTAACAGCTCACTTTTCAAAACGTGTTTTTCAGCCCGAAATAAACGCTTTTTTTCAGACAGCTGTATCCCTATGTAACTGCAAAGCTCAGAAGAGCCCACAAACTCAGGTCTTAACCCCAGTGTGCTGAAAGTGTCAAAACATGTTTTTCAGCAGAAATAAACATGTTTCTGCAAGTTTGGTCAACCCCATGTAAGTTATGGGTCAGTAACAGCTCACTTTTCAAAACGTGTTTTTCAGCCCGAAATAAACACGTTTTTTCAGACAGCTGTATCCCTATGTAACTGCAAGGCTCAGAAGAGCCCACACACTCAGGTCTTAACCCCAGTGTGCTGAAAGTGTCAAAACATGTTTTTCAGCAGAAATAAACATGTTTCTGCAAGTTTGGTCAACCCCATGTAAGTTATGGGTCAGTAACAGCTCACTTTTCAAAACGTGTTTTTCAGCCCGAAATAAACGCGTTTTTTCAGACAGCTGTATCCCTATGTAACTGCAAGGCTCAGAAGAGCCCACACACTCAGGTCTTAACCCCAGTGTGCTAAAAGTGTCAAAACATGTTTTTCAGCAGAAATAAACATGTTTCTGCAAGTTTGGTCAACCCCATGTAACTTATGGGGCAGTAACAGCTCACTTTTCAAAACGTGTTTTTCAGCCCGAAATAAACACGTTTTTTCAGACAGCTGTATCCCTATGTAACTGCAAGGCTCAGAAGAGCCCACACACTCAGGTCTTAACCCCAGTGTGCTGAAAGTGTCAAAACATGTTTTTCAGCAGAAATAAACATGTTTCTGCAAGTTTGGTCAACCCCATGTAACTTTTGGGGCAGTAACAGCTCACTTTTCAAAACGTGTTTTTCAGCCCGAAATAAACACGTTTTTTCAGACAGCTGTATCCCTATGTAACTGCAAAGCTCAGAAGAGCCCACACACTCAGGTCTTAACCCCAGTGTGCTGAAAGTGTCAAAACATGTTTTTCAGCAGAAATAAACATGTTTCTGCAAGTTTGGTCAACCCCATGTAAGTTATGGGTCAGTAACAGCTCACTTTTCAAAACGTGTTTTTCAGCCCGAAATAAACGCTTTTTTCAGACAGCTGTATCCCTATGTAACTGCAAGGCTCAGAAGAGCCCACACACTCAGGTCTTAACCCCAGTGTGCTGAAAGTGTCAAAACATGTTTTTCAGCAGAAATAAACATGTTTCTGCAAGTTTTGTCAACCCCATGTAAGTTATGGGTCAGTAACAGCTCACTTTTCAAACGTGTTTTTCAGCCCGAAATAAACGCGTTTTTTCAGACAGCTGTATCCCTATGTAACTGCAAGGCTCAGAAGAGCCCACACACTCAGGTCTTAACCCCAGTGTGCTGAAAGTGTCAAAACGTGTTTTTCAGCAGAAATAAACATGTTTCTGCAAGTTTGGTCAACCCCATGTAACTTATGGGGCAGTAACAGCTCACTTTTCAAAACGTGTTTTTTCAGCCCGAAATAAACACGTTTTTTCAGACAGCTGTATCCCTATGTAACTGCAAGGCTCAGAAGAGCCCACACACTCAGGTGTTAACCCAGTGTGCTGAAAGTGTCAAAACATGTTTTTCATCAGAAATAAACATGTTTCTGCAAGTTTGGTCAACCCCATGTAAGTTATGGGTCAGTAACAGCTCACTTTTCAAAACGTGTTTTTCAGCCCGAAATAAACGCTTTTTTTCAGACAGCTGTATCCCTATGTAACTGCAAAGCTCAGAAGAGCCCACACACTCAGGTCTTAACCCCAGTGTGCTGAAAGTGTCAAAACATGTTTTTCAGCAGAAATAAACATGTTTCTGCAAGTTTGGTCAACCCCATGTAAGTTATGGGTCAGTAACAGCTCACTTTTCAAAACGTGTTTTTCAGCCCGAAATCAACACGTTTTTTCAGACAGCTGTATCCCTATGTAACTGCAAAGCTCAGAAGAGCCCACACACTCAGGTCTTAACCCCAGTGTGCTGAAAGTGTCAAAACATGTTTTTCAGCAGAAATAAACATGTTTCTGCAAGTTTGGTCAACCCCATGTAAGTTATGGGTCAGTAACAGCTCACTTTTCAAAACGTGTTTTTCAGCCCGAAATAAACGCTTTTTTTCAGACAGCTGTATCCCTATGTAACTGCAAAGCTCAGAAGAGCCCACACACTCAGGTCTTAACCCCAGTGTGCTGAAAGTGTCAAAACATGTTTTTCAGCAGAAATAAACATGTTTCTGCAAGTTTTGGTCAACCCATGTAAGTTATGGGTCAGTAACAGCTCACTTTTCAAAACGTGTTTTTCAGCCCGAAATAAACGCGTTTTTCAGACAGCTGTATCCCTATGTAACTGCAAAGGCTCAGAAGAGCCCACACACTCAGGTCTTAACCCCAGTGTGCTGAAAGTGTCAAAACATGTTTTTCAGCAGAATTAAACATGTTTCTGCAAGTTTGTCAACCCCATGTAAGTTATGGGTCAGTAACAGCTCACTTTTCAAACGTGTTTTTCAGCCCGAAATAAACGCGTTTTTTCAGACAGCTGTATCCCTATGTAACTGCAAGGCTCAGAAGAGCCCACACACTCAGGTCTTAACCCCAGTGTGCTGAAAGTGTCAAAACATGTTTTTCAGCAGAAATAAACATGTTTCTGCAAGTTTGGTCAACCCCATGTAACTTATGGGGCAGTAACAGCTCACTTTTCAAAACGTGTTTTTCAGCCCGAATAAACAGGTTTTTTTCAGACAGCTGTATCCCCTATGTAACTGCAAAGCTCAGAAGAGCCCACACACTCAGGTCTTAACCCCAGTGTGCTGAAAGTGTCAAAACATGTTTTTCATCAGAAATAAACATGTTTCTGCAAGTTTGGTCAACCCCATGTAAGTTATGGGTCAGTAACAGCTCACTTTTCAAAACGTGTTTTTCAGCCCGAAATAAACGCTTTTTTCAGACAGCTGTATCCCTATGTAACTGCAAAGCTCAGAAGAGCCCACACACTCAGGTCTTAACCCCAGTGTGCTGAAAGTGTCAAAACATGTTTTTCAGCAGAAATAAACATGTTTCTGCAAGTTTGGTCAACCCCATGTAAGTTATGGGTCAGTAACAGCTCACTTTTCAAAACGTGTTTTTCAGCCCGAAATCAACACGTTTTTTCAGACAGCTGTATCCCTATGTAACTGCAAAGCTCAGAAGAGCCCACACACTCAGGTCTTAACCCCAGTGTGCTGAAAGTGTCAAAACATGTTTTTCAGCAGAAATAAACATGTTTCTGCAAGTTTGGTCAACCCCATGTAAGTTATGGGTCAGTAACAGCTCACTTTTCAAAACGTGTTTTTCAGCCCAGAAATAAACGCTTTTTTTTCAGACAGCTGTATCCCTATGTAACTGCAAAGGCTCAGAAGAGCCCACACACTCAGGTCTTAACCCCAGTGTGCTGAAAGTGTCAAAACATGTTTTTCAGCAGAAATAAACATGTTTCTGCAAGTTTGGTCAACCCCATGTAAGTTATGGGTCAGTAACAGCTCACTTTTCAAAACGTGTTTTTCAGCCCGAAATCACACGTTTTTTCAGACAGCTGTATCCCTATGTAACTGCAAAGCTCAGAAGAGCCCACACACTCAGGTCTTAACCCCAGTGTGCTGAAAGTGTCAAAACATGTTTTTCAGCAGAAATAAACATGTTTCTGCAAGTTTGGTCAACCCCATGTAAGTTATGGGTCAGTAACAGCTCACTTTTCAAAACGTGTTTTTCAGCCCGAAATAAACGCTTTTTTTCAGACAGCTGTATCCCTATGTAACTGCAAAGCTCAGAAGAGCCACACACTCAGGTCTTAACCCCAGTGTGCTGAAAGTGTCAAAACATGTTTTTCAGCAGAAATAAACATGTTTCTGCAAGTTTGGTCAACCCCATGTAAGTTATGGGTCAGTAACAGCTCACTTTTCAAAACGTGTTTTTCAGCCCGAATAAACGCTTTTTTTCAGACAGCTGTATCCCTATGTAACTGCAAAGCTCAGAAGAGCCCACACACTCAGGTCTTAACCCCAGTGTGCTGAAAGTGTCAAAACATGTTTTTCAGCAGAAATAAACATGTTTCTGCAAGTTTGGTCAACCCCATGTAAGTTATGGGTCAGTAACAGCTCACTTTTCAAAACGTGTTTTTCAGCCCGAAATAAACACGTTTTTTCAGACAGCTGTATCCCTATGTAACTGCAAGGCTCAGAAGAGCCCACACACTCAGGTCTTACCCCAGTGTGCTGAAAGTGTCAAAACATGTTTTTCAGCAGAATAAACATGTTTCTGCAAGTTTGGTCAACCCCATGTAAGTTATGGGTCAGTAACAGCTCACTTTTCAAAACGTGTTTTTCAGCCCGAAATAAACGCGTTTTTTCAGACAGCTGTATCCCTATGTAACTGCAAGGCTCAGAAGAGCCCACACACTCAGGTCTTAACCCCAGTGTGCTGAAAGTGTCAAAACATGTTTTTCAGCAGAAATAAACATGTTTCTGCAAGTTTGGTCAACCCCATGTAACTTTTGGGGCAGTAACAGCTCACTTTTCAAAACGTGTTTTTCAGCCCGAAATAAACACGTTTTTTCAGACAGCTGTATCCCTATGTAACTGCAAAGCTCAGAAGAGCCCACACACTCAGGTCTTAACCCCAGTGTGCTGAAAGTGTCAAAACATGTTTTTCAGCAGAAATAAACATGTTTCTGCAAGTTTGGTCAACCCCATGTAAGTTATGGGTCAGTAACAGCTCACTTTTCAAAACGTGTTTTTCAGCCCGAAATAAACGCTTTTTTCAGACAGCTGTATCCCTATGTAACTGCAAGGCTCAGAAGAGCCCACACACTCAGGTCTTAACCCCAGTGTGCTGAAAGTGTCAAAACATGTTTTTCAGCAGAAATAAACATGTTTCTGCAAGTTTGTCAACCCCATGTAAGTTATGGGTCAGTAACAGCTCACTTTTCAAAACGTGTTTTTCAGCCCGAAATAAACGCGTTTTTTCAGACAGCTGTATCCCTATGTAACTGCAAGGGCTCAGAAGAGCCCACACACTCAGGTCTTAACCCCAGTGTGCTGAAAGTGTCAAAACGTGTTTTTCAGCAGAAATAAACATGTTTCTGCAAGTTTGGTCAACCCCATGTAACTTATGGGGCAGTAACAGCTCACTTTTCAAAACGTGTTTTTCAGCCCGAAATAAACACGTTTTTTCATACAGCTGTATCCCTATGTAACTGCAAGGCTCAGAAGAGCCCACACACTCAGGTGTTAACCCCAGTGTGCTGAAAGTGTCAAAACATGTTTTTCATCAGAAATAAACATGTTTCTGCAAGTTTGGTCAACCCCATGTAAGTTATGGGTCAGTAACAGCTCACTTTTCAAAACGTGTTTTTCAGCCCGAAATAAACGCTTTTTTTCAGACAGCTGTATCCCTATGTAACTGCAAAGCTCAGAAGAGCCCACACACTCAGGTCTTAACCCCAGTGTGCTGAAAGTGTCAAAACATGTTTTTCAGCAGAAATAAACATGTTTCTGCAAGTTTGGTCAACCCCATGTAAGTTATGGGTCAGTAACAGCTCACTTTTCAAAACGTGTTTTTCAGCCCGAAATCAACACGTTTTTTCAGACAGCTGTATCCCTATGTAACTGCAAAGCTCAGAAGAGCCCACACACTCAGGTCTTAACCCCAGTGTGCTGAAAGTGTCAAAACATGTTTTTCAGCAGAAATAAACATGTTTCTGCAAGTTTGGTCAACCCCATGTAAGTTATGGGTCAGTAACAGCTCACTTTTCAAAACGTGTTTTTCAGCCCGAAATCACACGTTTTTTTCAGACAGCTGTATCCCTATGTAACTGCAAAGGCTCAGAAGAGCCCACACACTCAGGTCTTAACCCCAGTGTGCTGAAAGTGTCAAAACATGTTTTTCAGCAGAAATAAACATGTTTCTGCAAGTTTGGTCAACCCCATGTAAGTTATGGGTCAGTAACAGCTCACTTTTCAAAACGTGTTTTTCAGCCCGAAATAAACGCTTTTTTTCAGACAGCTGTATCCCTATGTAACTGCAAAGCTCAGAAGAGCCCACACACTCAGGTCTTAACCCCAGTGTGCTGAAAGTGTCAAAACATGTTTTTCAGCAGAAATAAACATGTTTCTGCAAGTTTGGTCAACCCCATGTAAGTTATGGGTCAGTAACAGCTCACTTTTCAAAACGTGTTTTTCAGCCCGAAATAAACACGTTTTTTCAGACAGCTGTATCCCTATGTAACTGCAAGGCTCAGAAGAGCCCACACACTCAGGTCTTAACCCCAGTGTGCTGAAAGTGTCAAAACATGTTTTTCAGCAGAAATAAACATGTTTCTGCAAGTTTGGTCAACCCCATGTAAGTTATGGGTCAGTAACAGCTCACTTTTCAAAACGTGTTTTTTCAGCCCGAAATAAACGCGTTTTTTCAGACAGCTGTATCCCTATGTAACTGCAAGGCTCAGAAGAGCCCACACACTCAGGTCTTAACCCCAGTGTGCTGAAAGTGTCAAAACATGTTTTTCAGCAGAAATAAACATGTTTCTGCAAGTTTGGTCAACCCCATGTAAGTTATGGGTCATAACAGCTCACTTTTCAAAACGTGTTTTTCAGCCCGAAATAAACGCGTTTTTTCAGACAGCTGTATCCTATGTAACTGCAAAGGCTCAGAAGAGCCCACACACTCAGGTCTTAACCCCAGTGTGCTGAAAGTGTCAAAACATGTTTTTCAGCAGAAATAAACATGTTTCTGCAAGTTTGGTCAACCCCATGTAACTTATGGGGCAGTAACAGCTCACTTTTCAAAACGTGTTTTTCAGCCCGAAATAAACACGTTTTTTCAGACAGCTGTATCCCTATGTAACTGCAAGGCTCAGAAGAGCCCACACACTCAGGTCTTAACCCCAGTGTGCTGAAAGTGTCAAAACATGTTTTTCAGCAGAAATAAACATGTTTCTGCAAGTTTGGTCAACCCCATGTAAGTTATGGGTCAGTAACAGCTCACTTTTCAAAACGTGTTTTTCAGCCCGAAATAACGCGTTTTTCAGACAGCTGTATCCCTATGTAACTGCAAAGCTCAGAAGAGCCCACACACTCAGGTCTTAACCCCAGTGTGCTGAAAGTGTCAAAACATGTTTTTCAGCAGAAATAAAACATGTTTCTGCAAGTTTGGTCAACCCCATGTAAGTTATGGGGTCAGTAACAGCTCACTTTTCAAAACGTGTTTTTCAGCCCGAAATCAACACGTTTTTTCAGACAGCTGTATCCCTATGTAACTGCAAAGCTCAGAAGAGCCCACACACTCAGGTCTTAACCCCAGTGTGCTGAAAGTGTCAAAACATGTTTTTCAGCAGAAATAAACATGTTTCTGCAAGTTTGGTCAACCCCATGTAAGTTATGGGTCAGTAACAGCTCACTTTTCAAAACGTGTTTTTCAGCCCGAAATAAACGCGTTTTTCAGACAGCTGTATCCCTATGTAACTGCAAGGCTCAGAAGAGCCCACACACTCAGGTCTTAACCCCAGTGTGCTGAAAGTGTCAAAACATGTTTTTCAGCAGAAATAAACATGTTTCTGCAAGTTTGGTCAACCCCATGTAAGTATGGGTCACTAACAGCTCACTTTTCAAAACGTGTTTTTCAGCCCGAAATCAACACGTTTTTTCAGACAGCTGTATCCCTATGTAACTGCAAAGCTCAGAAGAGCCCACACACTCAGGTCTTAACCCCAGTGTGCTGAAAGTGTCAAAACATGTTTTTCAGCAGAAATAAACATGTTTCTGCAAGTTTGGTCAACCCCATGTAACTTATGGGTCAGTAACAGCTCACTTTTCAAAACGTGTTTTTCAGCCCGAAATAAACGTTTTTTTCAGACAGCTGTATCCCTATGTAACTGCAAAGCTCAGAAGAGCCCACACACTCAGGTCTTAACCCCAGTGTGCTGAAAGTGTCAAAACATGTTTTTCAGCAGAAATAAACATGTTTCTGCAAGTTTGGTCAACCCCATGTAAGTTATGGGTCAGTAACAGCTCACTTTTCAAAACGTGTTTTTCAGCCCGAAACAGCACGTTTTTTCAGACAGCTGTATCCCTATGTAACTGCAAGGCTCAGAAGAGCCACACACTCAGGTCTTAACCCCAGTGTGCTGAAGTGTCAAAACATGTTTTTCAGCAGAAATAAACATGTTTTCTGCAAGTTTGGTCAACCCCATGTAAGTTATGGGTCAGTAACAGCTCACTTTTCAAAACGTGTTTTTCAGCCCGAAATAAACGCGTTTTTTCAGACAGCTGTATCCCTATGTAACTGCAAAGCTCAGAAGAGCCCACACACTCAGGTCTTAACCCCAGTGTGCTGAAAAGTGTCAAACGTGTTTTTCAGCAGAAATAAACATGTTTCTGCAAGTTTGGTCAACCCCATGTAAGTTATGGGTCAGTAACAGCTCACTTTTCAAAACGTGTTTTTCAGCCCGAAATAAACACGTTTTTTCATACAGCTGTATCCCTATGTAACTGCAAGGCTCAGAAGAGCCCACACACTCAGGTCTTAACCCCAGTGTGCTGAAAAGTGTCAAAACATGTTTTTCATCAGAAATAAACATGTTTCTGCAAGTTTGGTCAACCCCATGTAAGTTATGGGTCACTAACAGCTCACTTTTCAAAACGTGTTTTTCAGCCCGAAATAAACGCTTTTTTTCAGACAGCTGTATCCTATGTAACTGCAAGGCTCAGAAGAGCCCACACACTCAGGTCTTAACCCCAGTGTGCTAAAGTGTCAAAACATGTTTTTCAGCAGAAATAAACATGTTTCTGCAAGTTTGGTCAACCCCATGTAACTTTTGGGGCAGTAACAGCTCACTTTTCAAAACGTGTTTTTCAGCCCGAAATAAACACGTTTTTTCAGACAGCTGTATCCCTATGTAACTGCAAGGCTCAGAAGAGCCCACACACTCAGGTCTTAACCCCAGTGTGCTGAAAGTGTCAAAACATGTTTTTCAGCAGAAATAAACATGTTTCTGCAAGTTTGGTCAACCCCATGTAAGTTATGGGCAGTAACAGCTCACTTTTCAAAACGTGTTTTTCAGCCCGAAATCAACACGTTTTTTTCAGACAGCTGTATCCCTATGTAACTGCAAAGCTCAGAAGAGCCCACACACTCAGGTCTTAACCCCAGTGTGCTGAAAGTGTCAAAACATGTTTTTCAGCAGAAATAAACATGTTTCTGCAAGTTTGGTCAACCCCATGTAAGTTATGGGTCAGTAACAGCTCACTTTTCAAAACGTGTTTTTCAGCCCGAAATAAACGCTTTTTTTTCAGACAGCTGTATCCCTATGTAACTGCAAAGCTCAGAAGAGCCCACACACTCAGGTCTTAACCCCAGGTGTGCTGAAAAGTGTCAAAACATGTTTTTCTAGCAGAAATAAACATGTTTCTGCAAGTATTGTCAACCCATGTAAGTATGGGTCAGTAACAGCTCACTTTTCAAAACGTGTTTTTCAGCCCGAAATAAACGCGTTTTTTCAGACAGCTGTATCCCTATGTAACTGCAAGGCTCAGAAGAGCCCACACACTCAGGTCTTAACCCTCAGGTGTGCTGAAAGTGTCAAAACATGTTTTTCAGCAGAAATAAACATGTTTCTGCAAGTTTGGTCAACCCAATGTAAGTATGGGTCACTACAGCTCACTTTTCAAAACGTGTTTTTCAGCCCGAAATAAACGCGTTTTTTCAGACAGGCTGTATCCCCTATGTACACTGCAAGGCTCAGAAGAGCCCACACACTCAGGTCTTACCCCAGTGTGCTGAAAGTGTCAAAACATGTTTTTCAGCAGAAATAAAATGTTTCTGCAAGTTTGGTCAACCCCATGGTAACTTTGGGAGAGGTAACAGCTCATCTTTTCAAAACTGTGTTTTTCAGCCCGAAATAAACACGTTTTTTCAGACAGCTGTACCCTATGTAACTGCAAAGCTCAAGAGCCCACACACTCAGGTCTTAACCCCAGTGTGCTGAAAGTGTCAAAACATGTTTTTCAGCAGAAATAAAACATGTTCTGCAAGTTGGTCAACCCATGTAAGTTATGGTCAGTAACAGCTCACTTTTCAAAACGTGTTTTTCAGCCCCGAAATCAACGCTTTTTTCAGACAGCTGTATCCGATGTAACTGCAAGGCCAGAAGAGCCACAACTCAGGGCTTACCCAGTGTCTGAAAGTGTCAAACATGTTTTTCCCAGAAATAAACATGCTTCTGCAAGTTTGGTCAACCCATGTAAGTTATGGGTCCAGTAACAGCTCACTTTTCAAACTGTGTTTTTCAGCCCAGAATAAACGCGTTTTTTTCAGAAAAGCTGTATCCCTATGTAACTGCAAGGCTCAGAAGAGCCCACACACTCAGGTCTTAACCCCAGTGTGCTGAAAGTGTCAAAACGTGTTTTTCAGCAGAAATAAACATGTTTTCTGCAAGTTTGGTCAACCCCATGTAACTTATGGGGCAGTAACAGCTCACTTTTCATAACGTGTTTTTCAGCCCGAAATAAACACGTTTTTTCATACAGCTGTATCCCTATGTAACTGGCAAGCCTCAGAAGAGCCCACACACTCAGGTGTTAACCCCAGTGTGCAGAAAGTGTCATAAACATGTTTTTCATCAGAAATAAACATGTTTCTGCAAGTTTGTCAACCCCATGTAAGTTATGGGTCAGTAACAGCTCACTTTTCAAAACTGTGTTTTTCAGCCCGAAATAACGCTTTTTTTCAGACAGCTGTATCCCTATGTAACTCCCACGCTCAGAAGAGCCCACACACTCAGGTCTTGAACCCCAGTGTGCTAAAAGTGTCAAAACATGTTTTTCACAGAATAAACATGTTTCTGCAAGTTTGGTCAACCCCATGTAACTTATTGGGCAGTAACAGCTACTTTTCAAAACGTGTTTTTTCAGCCCGAAATACACACGTTTTTTCAGACAGCTGTATCCCTATGTAACTGAAGGCTCAGAAGAGCCCACACACTCAGGTGTTAACCCCCAGTGTGCTGAAAGTGTCAAAACATGTTTTTCAGCAGAAATAAAACATGTTTCTGCATGGTCAACCCCATGTAACTTTTGGGGGCAGTAACAGCTCACTTTTACAAAACGTGTTTTTCAGCCCGAAATAAACACGATTTTCAGACAGCTGTATCCCTATGTAACTGCAAAGCTCAGAGAGCCCACACACTCAGGTCTTAACCCCAGTGTGCTGAAATGTTCAAAACATGTTTTTCAGCAGAAATAAACATGTTTCTGCAAGTTTGGTCAACCCCATGTAATGTATGGTCAGTACAGCTCACTTTTCAAAACGTGTTTTTCAGCCGAAATAAACGCTTTTTTTCAGACAGCTGTTATCCCCTATGTAACTCGCAAAGCTCCAGAAGTAGCCACACACACTCAGGT